>NC_064304.1:32548106-32684483 GCF_023373825.1 Bactrocera dorsalis | reverse complement strand
TTGGCGTTAATTGATCGCGAAAATATTCATAAGTAAAATCAATGAAAAGTTTTCGTTTTCACCATTATTTACATTTAATTTTTGCTATTCGCACCAGAAAATAGTATGAAAGACAGTTGCTAGCTAAGTCCAGACGTTGTGAGTAATGTATGTTATGAGTTAGCAGTTTTCTCAAATACCACAGTCTGATGAATTTTAATGAACGTGACTTCCTGACAGCTGTCAAACATTATCTCCGTAATTATGGCACAGTGCTGTAGGTGAATTATAAATGATGTTCAAGGCAATAATTTGGTGGACTATGCTTTTATGTCGTCTTTATTGGCATAGACTAAACCGCTTACCGCGGTTAATAGTCCGAGGAGATATTTGGAGTGAGGAAAATTTGAAGAAAGTTATCTGAGCGACACATTCATGGTATTTTTTTGATGAGTGGACAGAAGCGATTATTCTACAGATGGCTCAACAGCTTATGACTTTCTGTCCTAGATCGAGGTATCCTCTGTGTATTCCAAAATCACCCACACATTTGTACGTTTGAAGGAAATAGTTCTATACATCCGATTTTGGATACCCACAACGCGTAAAATCAAAAAACCTCAATATGCTCCTATGCTTTTAATTTACAACCACAGGATCATTAACTAAGTTTCTATAATTTTTGTTATAAAAAGTTACTTAATATTGTCCTCCGAGGATGTGGCCGTCTATGGCTACCTCGTTAGCGTGTCTGCATATAATTTTTAAGAATTTGGTTCAAGAATATTTACTTCATTTTTTTTTTTTTAGTGAGTCGGAGCGAATCCATTAACGTACTACACTAAGAACGGATAATTTTTGGGTGTAAAGTTAGGTAAATAGTCTACGTCTCTGGTGAAGTCCAAGCGGACTACTCCACTTGGACAGCTATGGATTATTGGATCTGTTGTGATGCTCGAGCACTTTCTCGGTGAATGAATAAAAAAGATAGGAATATCGGCAAACCGCTAGAGCATATATCCACAAACATTTAGTCCCAGTCAATTCGCCGAGTTCTCAGAAAGTATGGCACAGAAGATGTTTCAATCTAAGCCTGGCGAAGGCTGGACAGTGAACCAAAGAGTGTCTAGATGTTTCCATCTCTTCTTCTTCATTGCAATTTTCACAAGTTGCGTAATTTAAAATCTTCAGCTTAACCGCGTGAGTGCCAATGGGGCAGTCTCCATATAGGACCAGGACTTATTTGGGTCGGAAATTATAAAACACTTAATGCTTCCAGAAAACTAAAGGGATTCACTTTGCGACTGCAATTTTTAAGGAATTTTTTAATTCAATTTAGCACCGCTTTTCCAAACAAATGCCGCCTTATCTCGTCATTAATGCGCATCAAATCACTTAATGCAATTATTGTGCCCTGATTTAGTACCGAATATTTCTCACTCAATGTTACAATATTTCCATGTTGGTCGGCTGAACTCAACTTAACAAAAGTCTGATTTTTCTGGCAGTCAAAAATTGTCACCTCAGCAGCATTCCTCAAAATTATATGAGGAATATTTTCTACAGCTTTATAAAAATGTTGAATTCACACGATTGTCGGTATCGGGAACAAAAAGGTTGTTCAGCCTTGGGAAAACTGAGGATGAAAGATCTCGCAGACAAGAGACCGTTCCAACAAATTATTGATAAGCTCACAGCGCTTTGTCTATTTATAAGGACCTTGTTATCTGTTATATAGAAGTTTTAGTGCACAACGAACTGGCATTCTAAGCTGTGCAAAAGGGATCCTTACTAAGATCTACCTCTTATCTTAACTTAACGTAACCCAACCATTCAGATGGTTTCATAGAATTTTGTGAAAACAAAAGTTCTGATTTTGACAGCTGGGTCGATACTATTTAATGCTTCATATCTTATAAGTTTATTTTCAATCTTTTTGTAATTTCTTATAAGGTGCGTGACATCAGTTTTGAACGAAAATTGGCCTTGTGGTCTACTACGCGCTGATTTCTTTTTGTATCAGATATTGAAAAGTTACTTTTTTATCCAATGGCTTTAAGACCTCTCTCATCAAGTGGAGTTAGTAAAATTTTCATTTATCAATGAAATTTTGTCGTAAAATATTTTTGGTGCTCCAAATATCTTTTTCAATAAGGTCAGAGATATTTCGGTTTCAGTGAATAACACCTTCTTCAAAATTTGGCAACATAAAAAAAAATTTTTTATTATTAAAAAAAAAATCGAATGAAATTCTGGGTGTTTCCATTAACCTCATCGGCATGACTTTTTAGAGCTTACTTCCAATGGTGCGGAATTTAAAAAGTGTAGGCATTCAAAAGCCATCGAAATTCATTGCGGATTGCAGCCAGTTTTCAACGCAGCTAACAAAGTTAATCGACCACTCAATATTAGCTGTTCGATCCACTTGTGTTGTTTACTGCCAACTGAAGGGCTTAGCCGTTTTTCAACTTCGACACAGAAAATATGTTGCTGTTGTTTTTGGCTTCACCACTGTTTTTGTGGCACGCTGGTTTTCATCGACAGCCAACATCAAAAATTTTTTCGACTGCGACTGTATCACTAAGCCAAAACCAGAGTGCAGAAACGAGAAACCAAACAAAATATTTGCATTTCCTCACAATTAAAAGTGTTGACCATTTTCCGTTTGTTTCCATTTCCGTTCGTTGTTTACCACTCGACTCAATTGCTGCTGCACTGCCTACCTGCCAACCGAACACACGCTCATTGCTCAATAAACTGGCTAACTGGTGATTTAGAAGCGTACTTGGGTTGACTCTCGCCCTCCTTCTTCCCCTCCTATTGCATTGTGCTCTGCACTGTATTTGGCTTTGTCTCAACGTCGTTGGTGTCACATGCTTCACCGGCACTTTGCCTGGCTGCCACTTGCACTTCCGTCGAGTGTCTAATGAATGGCATGAAACACACACTTGGCCTTTTAAAAGACACAACAATACTGGCAAAACAAAAAAATTCGACAACAACAATAATAGCAACACACATGCAATGCAACAACAGTTGTGTAATAAAAAATGGAGTCAGCCATTGCGAGTGGCGCTTAGTTGTGATCTGAGCCGGGCGCTGAGACAAACAAATATGTAATATGGTTGGCAATGAGCAGCCACTTTGGAAGCTCTAAAAAAACTATAAAACTTGAGTATGAAAACAACACACTGGCATCATTTCAATTACATTTGCTTTTGATATAATTTTTTTCTTTGTTTTTTCAACACCTTATTCGCCTTGGCAGCGTCAGCAGCCCAGCAAGCAGTGGCTCAAGTATGCACAGAAAATGCAATGCTGAAATCTTCATACAATCTCCATATGCAAAGCGTAGGGCCACGACCGACAGCTTTTGTTTATGCGCATCTCTGACTGCTGCTGTCTGCCGGGTCGTATGAGCAATGCAGTTGAACTCTCTGTTTTTTTCAAGGCAGTCGTATCTTCTCGGTTGCTGTGAGGAATGCCAAAGCAATGAGAAAACAAATCAACTGTCATAAGCTTCATTGCTTTGTGAAATGTCAACAAAATGTAATAGCATGCAACTGTACAGCCACAAACATACATACAAATATGCAGTTGGTGTGTAGGTGTTGACTGGCTTGCTTGGCTGACAGTTGTAGGGCAGCCTTATCGGGAAGACGTCAGTCAGCACGATTATTTCACATTGCTTGATAGCAAGTTTTTTTAAGCAAATTTCTTGGTTGTTTGTTTGTGTAGTATATTTTTTTGCATTTCTTCATGCGAATTTTCTGCAAAAACTCTGTACGTCAAATGTTGCGTATACGCCATGCCTTATTTAATATGCGGGTGTAAGGGAAACATATCTGTTGCTGGTGATTTTAGTTCTTTGCTTACTTCTTTTTACTGAATTTTAACTAAGGTAGATGAGTTGAAAAGGCAACAATAAGAATAACAATAAAAAGTTTAAAGAAATTATGAAACAGGTAGTGTTTTGGTGTAAACCAATGAACCTTAAATTACTTCTTTTACTACCAACTCTCATGAGGATAATGATTTTCAATTTGTTTCTGATAGCAAAAGTTTCTGGAATTATCGTCGCCTGTCAAGACCTTCTTAACAAAGAAGACCTTCTTAAGACCTTCGCAAGACCTTCCAAAAGTAGAGCCGGTAGCCGTCAATTTGTATAAAATTTTCAACAGATTATATCTTCACGAAATTTGGCATAGAGTATTGTCGAAAGAATTGCTACAACCTTTACAGAAATAGTTGAGATCGGACTACTACATCATATAGCTTCCATACAAATGACCGATTAAACTCAGAGACTTTATTGGAAAACTCCATTATTTTTCAAGTACGAAATTCGGTAACGATTTATTGCCCGAGGAAACGCTAAAATCTCTACAAAATTTGTTCAGATTGGATCACTATCGCTTATAGTTGCCATATAAACTGACCCAACAAAATCAATGTAAACAACTGTTTACAGAAATACGCCTAAGTACACCTTATATTGTGGGCAAAGTCTGAAAGGAAACTAATCGCTTCTGTTTGCTTCGCTCTAGCAGTCCCATTACTTTTCTGACAAACTCTGTAATCTCAAAAAGGTAAGTTTTATAGATAATTACTACCAGAAACTTCACCAGAATGATCCACTAACATTTATGCCCAATATGGCAAAGCCTTTACCGGAGCTTATCTGCACTTTATTTCTAAAAAAAACAATATTTCAACGAAAAATTTCAATAAAAACAAAAACAACTCTAGGTAAATCACATAAAACATTGTGCCACAAGTCACACTCAATTTTCCAGCGAACTACACTTCTAGGTTAATGTAAAATCCGCACAATAGCATCGGCAAAGCAGAAAATACGCTTGCGACCAACAAATGCGAGTACATATATCTGGGAGACAAGTCACCTCGACATACGGAAAAAATTCATTTGACAGTCCAAAAGCGGGCAAAAAATATTTTACTTCTAGGAAAAGCAAATTTTTCGCACACAAACATGTAAACTTATATATGTGCGTGTATGTGTGTGTAAGCGCATAAGCAAAAAGCCAACATGTCAAATGCCAAAGACTAACTTTTGCAACTGCAACACACGCAGTTGTCATTTCAAAAAATACCGTTTCCAAATGGACGCCCACGTTGCATGCTGCACACACACCGACACACACGCATACTCCAAATACAAATGCGCTCACGAAAAGTATACAAATACAGACTTTGTAAGGAAATCAGTGTTTCGTCTGAAAAACATTTCACTTAGCTTAACTGAAAGCCAATTTGAATGGAAAGATCTGTGTGACCTTAAGCCTACAATTGTACCTACAGTAACAGTGTTGCTGTTTTTGTATTTTCTTTTTCGTTTATGCCTCGAATGAGCTCCTATGCAAATGAAACCATACATTGGAGTCTTACTAGTGTTGGCAGTGCTGCAAAGAAAAAAATAAACAACAACAAAAACTTACATTTTCATTCTCCAACTGACGTTGACGTTGCTGCGCTGTGAGCTGCCGCTGCTGACGTTTCCAGCCGATGCCCGCAAAAAATGCGATCGTCATGCAGCCCAGTACCCCAGCTGAAGGATAACCGATGGCACGACTACCCATCACCGCTATTGTGCCGCCCAAGATGGTCAAAACAAAACGCAATCCGTTTAGGTATGCCTGAAATATGAGGAAAAAACGAAAGTAAATCAGTCTAAATTTAAACGTACAAACGAAGAATACATATTGAGTAGCTAAAAACTATGTGGGTAAATTTAGCTCAAATTTTGTTTACCGAAATAAGAGGGACAGTTTTTCTTAAATTTGTTAAAAAACACAACTACGTACTATTTTTATATGGCAATCAATATCAGAAAGACTATGAGTAGTTATAAATATAACTTTATAGTTAAGGAGAGTTAAAGAATTGCTTTCATAGCCTATGATAAGTATAAGATTTCCTGGGACCATACATATATCCCTCATTTTAATAAACTTCTAGTCCAAATTTCCGTAAGTATAATGAAATTACGCTAAATAACGCCAGAATCATCTGGTACCAAAAACCATATGTGTCTAAATGAGAGATATTCAATTCATTTTCTTTCAGATTTAACTATTTTGTATTGCACTCCGGTAAACTTAATCCGAAACCTAAAACTAGTACATTCGACGCATCAAAAGCAAGTCCCAAATTTGGATAAAATCGGTATATTGTAAAAAGTGTGTTCAAAAAATAACAGATATTTTCGTTTTTTGAAAAAAAAAAATATTTTTTTATTTGTTTACATTAATGTTGTCGTTTTCAAAATAGTCGATATTATACACTTTTGCCAACACTTCTTCCTATCGTCGAAGCATTTCTTAAACTCACTTTTTCAAAATGGGAAAAAGTCACACGGAGCCATATTTGGGTCTAACCTTAGTGGGTGCTAAAGGCAAAGTAAGCAATGAAGACAGGGAAAAAATAATTTGCTATTTTTCTGGTTACAGCGCTGTTAAAGAGTCAACATCGGGTCAGAGCAGTTGCTGGATTTGAAATATCAAAATTTTCCTTATGCAAGGCAGTTGTAGGCTCTTGAGTTTCAACTAACAAAAATATTAGCATAATAAAATATCGAATTGCCGACCACTGAATGGACATTTTAACAGGTTACGAGGGTTGCTTCCACATTACGGATTTAGAGAATAAATATTAATCATCGACAGTCGCTTTAGAGTTTTTCAAAATATTCTCCATTAAGATCTATATACTTTTTCATGCGTTTTTCATGAACCTATTCTAGAAGCACTTTTGCACTCTAATTGAGGTATCTTCAAAACATACATTCAGAACTCATTAATCGTC
Organism: Bactrocera dorsalis; assembly: GCF_023373825.1. Classification (NCBI taxonomy): domain Eukaryota; kingdom Metazoa; phylum Arthropoda; class Insecta; order Diptera; family Tephritidae; genus Bactrocera; species Bactrocera dorsalis. Next base: position 32,677,679 of record NC_064304.1, on the reverse strand, counting down.
TCTACCGGCGTCGAAAGACGTTAACCCTTAGTTCATATTTTACGTAGGGGCATAAAAAGCAGACATTCGGGGACCTGTCGCGTTAATGACTCATCAACTAGGGTGGGCCATATAAAATTTTAAATTTCGAAGATAGGGCGTAAAAGATTGAGTGTAGCGTTTACTGTATGGCATGTAGCGCGGTCCTGCTGGAACCTGTCCAAGTCTTCCTCTCAATTTGCTTGAAGAAAAATTCAGTTCGGTTCGCGATATCGGTCGCCATTGATGGTTACGGCGGTTCCTTCTTCATTTTCGAAGAAAAATGGGCCGATGATTCCACCAGACCAAATCCGCACCATACAGTGATTCGTGCTGGGTGCATTGGCTTCTCGACGATTACGTGCGGGTTTTCTGTGCCCCAAATGCAAAAATTCTGCTTGTTAACGTAACCATTGAGGTGGAAAAGAGCCTCGTCCGAAAAGATGATTTTTCGGTAAAATTGACCATCCTCGGTCCAACGATCTTCTGAACAATCTGCGAACTGTAGAATAGTGAATAGCGACCCATTTCGTAAATTTTAGGTTTTTTACTGAATATCTGTCACTTTGCGAATGGTATTTAACGTTTCCAACGTCGAAATATAGATAATTCAAATTTAAAACGTTAGATGACCCACCCTATAAAAGGCAACCTAAGCATAACTTTAACAGAATGGCTCTTGAAATTTGGGGTAATTGGCACTATCTTTTTTGTCTTCAGTAGATCAAGAGTATTTTCACCAATAGTTGCCGAGATTAATACAAATATTTTGGTACAAGCAATCCAATTGTATATTAAGGCTGTGACTGTTCATTAAATTTTTCTTGCTCTTCTTGTCTAGGCTGCTAGATTGGTTCCAATTAGAATGATTTTCGATTTTTTCCATATTTCTTAGCTTAATGAATCAATTTTTGATTAATTTTGATGAATAGATAAACGTTTGAATACGTATTTATCGATATGGGAATAGTTGGAATACAAATCTATACGAGTGTATAATGCTGATATTAAGAACAAAAACATTTTGTATTGAAATTATGATCTTTCGCGAAATGATGGGACCTCGATTGAGCGATTTAGGACCAATTAATTGCAAGCAAAAAAAAATTAAGCCAAAAACCTAAACATAAATTTGTATACTTCGAGTGAAGCTTAACATTTTTAAATGTCTCTATTTGAGTTCACATGCACTGTGTCGCATAAAAGCTGGCATATTTCATTGCTGCTGCAGCAAACAGAAACTTTCAAACATACAAACAGTAGAGAGTAAACTTAATTTTATTGCCCTAAAAAGATGCACGCTCATTATACATGCCCTTGGACGCATTCTATTTCTCATCATATCACTTAATTTCCTATTATCCTTTCTATAGCCTGCGCAAGGATATATTCTTATTAACGCCACACTCGCTTTCAATCGCTCGCTTTGTGCGCGTGTGGCACGAGTAAGGAAAGAAAGAGTGCGCGTCGACCATTTCAAAAGGCGGCGATCGTTTTCCACACACTATAACATCCTGAGGCGGCGAGGACAGCATGTTACTGCGTCGCATGCGTTAAAGTTACAACCTTACATTAAAATAAAAATCACTGACAATACTGCGTACTAACTTGGCGCTACTGCAGTATGACAAAGAATTGTCGAAAAAACTTAAAAGCACATAAAAAGACCGAGAAAGCTTTCTCGTTTCGGTGCCATTGTCGGGGTTGCTGACGAGCGTGCATACATATGTAATGCGCTCAGTGTATGAAAATTTATGCTCATAACTTCACCGTTTGATACCGTTTTTTTGTGTTTGCTGAAGCACTTTGTAGTTTTGTGCGGAAGCTTTGATGTTATGGAGATATTTATGTTTCAGCTACAGGGTGGTTTTACAAGAAAAGTAAGGACGGACTTGGGATGGTCAGCGCTGCACAACGGACTGTCAACTACTAATGGGTGACAGATTTAATGAGTTCTTTCATATTTTCCTATAATTTTCTGAATAATATTTTTTCTCTTAGACTTTCTATAATCTTCTTAAGGAGCTCTAAACTAATTCCGAATGACCGACCGTGACAAATATGTACCCTAAAAATAAGTCAAAACCAGATTTGGTTCAGGTCTTAAAGATATGTTCCCTCGTAGGTTTCATCTCTACTTTTAAATAACATTGTAACTTCTAAATTATGAATTTAGCGGGAACCCTAAGAGAGCAAACGAACGATTGCTTACTTTGCGAAACCCTTGATCTAGCGCCTATATGGAGGGGTTATACCCAGGTGCCTAATATAGCGATTTGGTACATTTCATATCCTTGGAGACCCCTGAAGAATTCATTATTGCATTATTGGTAACGAACTCAAGTAAATGGAAGACGCTTATCAGCAAGCCATAAGACTTCCCATTTCGAATTGTCTTCCGTGAATGCTTGGACATTGAGAGGACTACGAGTATGTAATGCTACACAATCTTTGTTCAGTAATTATATATTCCAGGCTGATTCAAGAATTATATATCTGGGTTGGGTTGTGTCTAGTTCAATTTCCAAACAAATTTCGACTTTTGCTAGCCAGTCTAAACACAATCTAGGACTGCAAATTGCCACATATACTTAAGTATGAGCCCAGCTCGTCAGTTGACCCTGTACTGGCTCAGGTACAAATACACCAGCACACATGCCTCCGACTTTCGGCAGCCTAACCAGCAGAGCAGTGTGAGCAAAGCAGCAGCTGCAGCAATAAATGTGCTGCCGAAATCGGTGCTAGCGCCGAACGACTCGAGTGTAAAAACGGAACCCCCACTGTGAGGCATAAAGAAATAATAAGACTGGTGATGATGATGGCGCTGCTCGAGTGCGAGTGGCGTGGCAAGGTTTGATTATGTGCGCCATTAACGCTGCAACTTGCAGCAAATGTGTTGGCGGACCAACGCATACATGTATATATATGCGAGTGTGTGTGTATATGGGTGCGTAAGGCACCAGGAAATAGATATGCGATGCACTTGATATGTGACGTTTCGGAAGTGATGTGGGGCTCGTGCGGCAACAACGCTGCTGCTGCGCCATTGTTACTGTTGCTGCAAGTGGGCTATTACGTAAGACTTTGTTACAGCGCAATTGTGGCCACGAAGATTACAGTGGCGGCAGTGGCAGCGGCAGCACGTTTGCGTTGCGCTTTATGAACGATAAAATGCAGTAATTTCGGTGATACAACGGTGACCTCGCCAAGCATGCGTGTGTGTATATTTCTGTACGCGTGTGTGTGTGTGTAAAATTAATAGCATTAGTTTTAAACTGCTTTTGTTGCATGTGTGAGTGCACATGTATGTGTATGCGTTGGCGCGCCGTGAAGTATGCTAAAATATTTCAAAATAATCTTTTCACTCTATCTTTGTTACTCAATTCGCTGGTCACCAATGTTAAAGCGGAAAATAATAATCAGCTTTATGTCCTCATATGAATGCCACACTGTGTAACGGCACATTATAATATTGTAATATATAAAATTATTATTTTATTTCCACGAAAATTGTCGCTAAAACTCACTTACCGTCTTTGTTGAGGGCAAAATGGTCAGCATCAATCCATAAACATAGCCAAACACAATGCCAATACCAATGCCAATGGGTCCCTGCAGTATTTGCTCCGTCAACGATTTATCTACAGATGAATAGCACATTAAATACAGTATATTAAAGGCAATTTTACGCTGGGCAACTGGGCAAACTACCAGCTAAGCGGCATAATTAATGCCCGCCATTTACTAACCCGTGGAAAAGATGACGCTCATAAAGACGCCGAAGAGAAAAATCGCAACGACGTCATTGCAGCTGGTCATGGCGTATATTAATGTGTGTATGCCGCTGTTCAGGCCCAGCCGTTCCTCCTTCAACTTCAGCATAACGGTGACGACCACGTTCGGAGAGACTGCGGTGATGACAAGGCTGTCAGAGTGGGGATTAAAAGGAAAATGTTCCATGTTATTTTATGTCATTAATGAGCGCGCAATTTATGTGAGTTTGCGAAGCGTTAAATGTGTTTTAGACTTCGCTGGAAGGCGCGCTGATGTGTTGAGGGGTATGCGGCTTATTTTCGACGTTCAAGCGCAATAAGTTTAATAATTAACTCAAGTTTAGGTTCAATTGTTGTAATTAGATTTTAATTTCTAAAGATATTTCTTAAGTGAATATAAGTAAATATGTATGAAGGAGTTGAACTCAAGTCGGAGTTGAAGTCGCTCTAAAGTGAATATATGTATGAGTTAAACTGAAGTAATGATAGCTTTCCGTTTAAAGATTCTGGATAATATAAAAAAATGTGTACACTGACCCTAAAAGTATGCCCCAAAACCAAGGCATATCCAAAGTAAATCTTGCGACCAATGTAATAATCGTCACCTCAGCAATCGTGGGCACGAGTGTGAGTCGTAGGATCATGAGCCACAGCTTCTTGAAGGCGCTCGCATCAAGCCCCAAACCGGCTAAGAGCATAATATTTATCAGCGCCATCTCTCTGTGAATACACAAAAACACGAATAAACGAACAAATGAATGTGCAAAGTGCAAAGTTTTACCTCAAAAATGCCTCAAATTTATCGTAACCCGTGAAATCGGCCAAACCCACATTCGTGTAGAGCACACCGAAGAACAGCATGCCCAGCATGTCCGGCAGGCGCAGGAAGGTCACCAGCACACCCGACAACTGTGCGCCCACAAACAGGAAGAATATACGCATGATCGGCATATGCGGCAGCGTATATTCGGGCAGCAGCACATAAGCGATGATCCATAAGCCGATGGCGATGGCCACCAGCGCCAGCGGTTGCGAGATGAAGGGCCAGTGTTGGACGATAATGCGCCAGCTGTGTGTGGCAAAAATCGAATTTAATGCAAAATTAAAATAAGAATTTATTTTTTAAACAAAAATTTCATTTAAAGTGATAAGAAATATAAAAATAAATGCACAAATAAACCACAAATAATTATAGTAATTTTTAATAATTTTTTTAAATGGAAATTATGAGCGCACACTTGGCGGTGTTGTCACCAAAACAGTGCCGCCTCGGTGCACGCAAGATAAACAATGTGCAACCGCCGAGTTAAAGAGCGGTATTTAACACTGAAAACACAAAATCCCGTTATATTTTCCGCGTATCTATACTCTACGAGATATAATTATGCATGCGCGTGTTGCATTTGTTGTTGTTGACGAAAATTCATTTCATTAAATATGCAGTTGTTATTATCCAGCTAATTGTATGAAATTGCCGTTCGTTTACATTTTAAAAAGCAGTCGCACCAAGCGCGTCCTCCCCCCGGTAAGCGCAAAAGCGTCAAGGGTTGCGTAGACACACACACCTCCTGTCCTATATATGTATATGGTACTCGTGTGTCTATAAACAAATATTAATTTTCATATGTGATGGCTCAGCACAAACACTGCCAGGCCTCGCGCATTTCATTAAAAGAGAAAATTATGTTAATTGTCAATTAAAAAGTTAATGACTTTAATTGGATTTCCAGGATTTTAAAATATTTCTTTTTATACTTGTATGTATAATGCCACATGCCTGGCTTGATTTTGTCAGCATATTTTGAATTACTTTTTGTCAGCTGCAAAAGTTGTGATTTATAGCGAATTTAAGAGTTTGTTATCATAAATGAGATTTCCTCTTGATATGATTTGGCTTCAGTCAAAAGAATTAAGCCACCATTAAATAGATTGAAATTTTTCGAGTCTAGCGAATGAGTAGCTATATTATCTTTATTTAAGAAATATTTCAATAACTGCCTGCAGAGTTCTTTGGTGTTATTAAAAACAGGCAAATGTAATGTGGAAAAATTCATATTTACTACTTCCACTTGTGTTTCTGAGATGTTGAAAGAGTCGTTACTTAAAAAAAATAACACATTTCTTTCTTTCGATGCATCGCTTAATGTGATCTCCAACTTTTCAATACATTTTTCATAAAGGATGTTTTTTTTTCAAAAATATGGTACTGCATAATGTTCGGTTCGGTTAAAAGGTCGATCCTAATAGGGATCTCGCTTGGACCACTTATAAAATCGGTTCGCTGTGGTACCTAAAACTTCTATAAAATAATTCATAGGACGCTTACAAATCCTCAAAGCGCTTTGAGCTTACCACAGATTTGTTGAGAATGTCAGTTTCGGCTAAGTCTCCTGGTTCGGCAAAGATATGACTGTTGGGATCTTTTAACATCAGTCTTGCAAAAGCTGGACAATAGAGGAGAAAGTGCTTCGATGTGTCCACCAGACCTTCTTCCATACGACTTTGACAGTTTGCGTCAGACTGGATTTTTTATTCTTACAGTATGAGTGTCTGTTAGGCCACTTCCATTAATAACGGCTGTAGAGCTGGAAATTGGTTAGGCTATCGAAGCTTCCTCCTACTGAAAATATTGAATAACGTTCTACTTTTATTATAAATGCATCCCTGATAGTGAACACAATTTATATTTCTCATTTTATTCAAATGGAAGTGCTGTTATAAAACGCCCGCTGGTAATCCAGTGTCTGATGCCCAGAACATACTGAAATTACTGAGGAAACACTTCTCCAGCCTGCTGAATGCCAGTGAAGGTATAACGCCAGGAGAAGACGAACCCGATTCTTCAATCGATGACGATGGAGCAGACGTTCCATTGCCCGACCAAGAATAAGTTCGAATAGAAATTATCCGCTTGAAGAACAACAAAGCGGCGGGGGCCGATGGATTACCGGCCGTGCTATTCAAACACGGCGGCGAAGAACTGATAAGGAGCATGCATCAGCTTCTTTGCAAAATATGGTCGGACGAAATTCCGTTGATTGGAATTTAAGTTTGCTCTGTCCAGTCTACAAAACGGACAACGCAACCACTTCAGCTCTCAATGTACACGATGTAGTACTCGCCGGGAGAAGCATAGCAAGGAGAAGACCTTCCTCCGTTGAAAAGACAGGTAAAGAAAGACCTAGCTAAACTTAGAAGCTGCAATTGGCACCAATCCGCGGAAAAAAAGAACGACTGATGCGTTGTTGTTAACTTTGCTTTAAAAGTGGAAGCGGTGCCTGCGCCAATAAGGAAGAAGAAATGGAAATTTTCAGGCGAGTTGTCTCTAATGTTCATTGTTTGATACTCTGGGTCTGTAATTAATATTCTCCAGAAAACATCACTCTAATAAAATGAGCCGCTGATATTTCGAAGTACAGGTATTTGTGCAAGATATCTCCCCAACTAATTAGCGCGTGGCTTAAAATCCCTTTCGAGGATAAATTATTCGAGGTAGAGGTATTTAGCGGCGATCTTACAATTCTTATTAGAAATAAGTTATTCAAGGTACAGATAACTTCATAATGAGAACTTCAGAAGTAAAGCCTCGACTCAGCTTTTTAAAACTATCGAATGAAATACAACAATAATAACTTTTCGAATCATGGTAGCACAGCGACACATCGCAATGCAAAGAAGGTTACAATTGTGAACCAATTAACATTGTTAATTGTTATTATGCGTATAATTGCCAATATGGATGGGGGACGTTAGATCAATAACAAACAATTAATAGTCCAAATTTATAAATCTTAAGAAATCATTAAAAAATACACCGAAATTTCCAGCAATGGCTCTCATACCCAAGCAAAATTCTACCTTGCTGCTTACCTTAGTAATTTGGCTATAAATAAGCTGAGAACATGTGGGCGCAACACATTATAAAACTGGAGCTCAAAATGACGCCATCGGCCGCTGAGCAACAAGAACGCATAGGTGTCGCGCGTGTGCTAATGCACTTCCTGCAGATCTTAGGAGCTTGGCCAATACTCCCAGAACACCACCATCAAAATGCCAGATCAACGCAATGCCGCACTTGGCTGGCGCGCAACTACCGCTACCTGCTGCACTTGCCGCTCACCTTCACCTACAATACGCTCATGTGGGTGGAAGCGCTGACGCGCTGGGAACGCGCTGATCATATACTCTACATCTCCATCACCGAAGTGGGCATGATGGCGCTGACGCTGAACTTCTGGCGCTTAGATCAGCGCGCTTACCACTTCATGCATGAGCTCTGCTACAGCGATCACTTGGCGTTGCGCAACCAGGCGGAGCGCCAATGGTGGCGCGCAAAGCAGCGCTCGTTTACGCGCATTGCCGTGTGTTATATAGGCGGCGGCGCGGGTGTGCTTTGCACGGCGTTCGGCGCAACGCTGCTGGTGAATGGTTACTCCTTGCCCTACGACTATTGGCTACCATTTGAATGGCACAATGCGCAGAATTATTGGTACGCCTACGGCTATGAGTTGGTGGCGATGTCGCTCACGTGCATCGCCAACGTCACCATGGATATGATGCTGTGCTATTACCTCTTTCACGTGGCGCTTTTATACAAGTTAATTGGCATTCGTCTAATGGCGTTGCAGCATCTGAGCGAACGGTTGGCCGTGCAACAACTGATCAACATAATCAAGTTACATAAAAGAGTCAAACGGTAAGCAAGATTGCGAAGCGTACGCTTTTAAGCGCCGCGTTTGTTGCGTCAGCATCTCTAACGTTACTTTCTGCGCAATATGCAGGTTGACAGCGCAATGTGAAGTGCTGGTGTCCCTGCCCATTCTGGTGCAAATCGTGCTCAGCGTCTTCATTTTATGCCTCTCCGCCTATCGTTTACAAAGTGTAAGTAAGACTGTATCGCCACTTTTATGTGTTTCTATGTGTGTGTGTATGTATTTAATGGCGCTCTCGTTGCACATAACAAAATGCAATAAGTGCACAGTGCCTAGCTTTGTAATTGGACCACGTTGGCGTGCTTTTTGATTTGCTTTCACCTTGCTTTGCATTGAAATACCTTGCAGATGCAAATCAACGAGAATCCAGGCCAATTTTTTGCCATGTTGCAATTTGCCAGCGTGCTGACGTTGCAAATATTCCTGCCATGCTACTTTGCCAATGAGATTACCATAAATTCGGATGCGCTGACAACGTGTGTGTACAACAGCAATTGGGAGGAATTTTCACCGCCTACGCGTAAGCTAATGAATCTGTATATGGAGCTGATGAAGCGACCGGAACAAATAAAGGCTGGCAATTTCTTTTTGGTGGGATTGCCCGTTTTCACAAAGGTGCCTCTATAACCATTATGCATTAAATTGATACAATATTTGTACTTTCTATTATTTCCTAATAGACCATGAATAACGCTTATAGCCTTCTAGCGCTGCTATTGAATATGAGTAAATGAGAGCTGAGAAATATGAAGAGATTAACCTTACGGCACTCCGCAGGTTCCACTAAATTTGATTCTATTATTATTTTTTTATTAAATTAATGAAATTGCTTGTTAAATTTTTACAGAAAATGAGAGCATCCAAAATAAAGCTGATTGGTGGTTAAAAGTCTACACAGTTTGAGAGTGAATTTTATTAAGAAGTTTTCACATTTTATGTCTAAGTTATTTTAAACAAATGTTCTACTTGTAAAATAAAGTATGATTTTCACAAATATTTTTAATTCATCTTGATATGACTACTACTTCGCTCTTCTCAGAAAAAATTAAAAAAAAGCAAAGCAAAGTTATTCCAAAAATAAAATTTTATTGAGCAAATTGAGTCACAAATTGTGCCATTTAGTTGCTATGCTAGTCGTTCACACACATTCTCAATAAAAATTACCAAAATTTTTCAAGATTATGGCTTTGCTGAGCTAACACTTCAATAAACCTCTTGACAAACCAACAAAATGCAAGCACTTGCTGCTTGACACTAAGCTTTACTTAAAGCACGGCTAATATAAATTAATAATAACTGTTTAGCTCTATGACCAATAAATGGCATACTTGTAAAGGTAAACAAATCATTTAAAATTCGTTTAGGAAATTTCAATTTTCTTATTAAATTCAACAATGCTAATGCAGTAGAACCAATTTACTGTTATTATACACAATTATGTGGCAATCAATTAAATTAAAGTAATAACAGCAATTACTGTTCACACACGCAAACACATACATACATAAATTGCATTAGCATACAGCGTCATAATTTCCAAAATATTAGTTCTTACCGAATTCTCTAGCCACTCGAAACGAGACTCCACACCAAACTACTAAACCGTTCTCGATATGGAAATACATTAAGTATTATAATTGGGCGAAGGTAAATGATAGAAGCTACAGCCGGTATGAGCAGGTAGAGCAGTGCCGGACAAGAGAAAGTTGGTGATAGAATTTATACATGTATAACATAGTACCCGGAAAGTAGTTCTTGCTAACAACAAGCAGCTCCAAGAAGTAAAATAGTTTTCAATACCTAGACTTGGTCGTTCAGTTTGTATGGCAGCTATATGCAACAGTCGTTCGATTACGGCAGTTCCAAGAAATGAGCAGCTTTTCGAAGATAAAAATATGCGAGCGAAATTTCAGAGCGTTATCTTAAGAACTGAAGAACTAAATCGCATATATATAAACCGAAAAGGATGACGAGGATGATGAGTAACTTGTAGAACTTGGACTTTGTTTGTGGAGAGAGGACTACATTTTCCAATTGCATACTCAGTGCGAAGTACCATCTGTTGGCAAGAGTTATTTTGCTTTTGAGTGCCAAATCGCGATGTCACGACTGTTTGGAGAAAACCGAACTAACGGCGCGGTTGTTATGACCAATAACGTCGATGAGTGATCTTAGAGATCAGGAGTACAATTGAAGCATAAAGTCGCTTCCGGACACTGCCCCAGGAAAATCTACCATCAATGGTTGGTATGCTAAGTTTAGACGTGGTGAAATAAGCACCGAAGACGGTGATCGCAGTGGAGGGCCGAGGTTGTTACGGAGGAAATTATCGAAAAAGACCACATAATAATTTTGGATGACCATAAAGTTAAGTTGGTTATAATAGCTAGGACTTTAAAGATATCAATTGAGCGTGACCATAATTTCAATCACGAATATTTGGGTATGAGAGAGCTCTGTGCAAGGTGGATACCGGGCGAGTTTTGACCAAAAACAAAGACGAGTTGACTATTCGGATCAGTGTTTGGAGATCTCAAGCGTAATAAAACCGAGTTTTTGCATCGATATATGATATGACAATTGATGAAATATGGCTCCATCTGACTACATTAAAAAAGAAAGTACCATCAGCCTTGTTGGACTGTTTGGAGGGTGAAATCCCCAAAAAACCGCAGCATTTAAAGGAAAAAAAAGCTTCTATTTTTTCCGCACTCACCGTATTCTCCAGATCTATCTGCCAACAACTTTTTCCTGTTCTCAGATCTCAAAGTAATGCTCGCTGGGAAAAAAATTCCGTCAAATAAAGAGGTGTTAGCCGAAACTGAGGCCTATTTTGAAGCAAAGAACGAATGGTACCACAAAAATGGTATCGAAAAGTTGTAAGGCCGCTATAATCAGTGTATCACCCTCGAAAGGAACTACTCGTACGACATATTGAATGAAAATCACGAATTTTACCAAACAAAAATTATTTTACAATGGTAGGCCGAGAATTTGTCAATTGGCTACTGACATTCTTTCGACTGATAAAAAGATTTTACTTCCGAATATACATTGTACCATATTTCTCAAGGGACTGATTACTGATTCCTATTTACGTTAGCTAAATTGAGTTGCTTTAGAGTGGAGTTACAGAAGAGTCTAGATATTAGTTTGGCAATTTTATGTATGAATCCTATTTGAAAGAAAATTCAAACATTCAGTCTAAGCAGTCTTTAACCATTTCAACTTAATATGCAAATATGAACTTACATTTTGGGACCTTTGTAATCATGATGCCCGTCTGCAGCCTGAGCATCCGGACCTTCGTCACCTTCAACACCTATATCTATAGTGTTTTCAGCTGCTGTTGTACTCGGTGTTGTTGGTGCTGTTGCCTCCATTCGTCTGCCTGCCTGTCCTTGGCCGTAGTCGACTGCCTTTTGACCGTCTAATGTTTGGTCCGGCGTTGCATTGCCATATTGTGTCATTTCGTTGAAAGATTCCGAGCGCCGGACTGCGACTGCGGCTTTTCCTGCAATAAGACAAGAATAACATCAACTTTATTGTGTGCAAATGTAAATGAAAGCAATGAGAAAAGCTTGTGATGCAACAAAATTAACACGCCCCTTGCATTGCTCAACTCATTGTGTTGCACGCAAGTGTGGTGTTGAGCGCCGTATGCGCCCTTGGCCATTATTAAGGGGGCGCGAATTGTGTTTACTGTATAACAACTAACGGTGTAGCATACTTTTTGCCACATTTCCCGTTTTGTTGTGTTGCGCCATTATCTTGTCTATGCCCCTTTAAATGGGAGCTGAGTGAGCGCGCCAGCTGCCTGACTGTCTGGTGCGGCAATGTTGCAACGTTGCAACGCACCGGCTTTTATTGCCTCTGCATGAGCAACTCACTTCTCAGCCCGCTGGCATATTGTGGCGAGTGGCATAAGCAGATTGTCAGCTGCTGATAAGCACTGATTACTTAGCTGCCACTTTTCGCACCTGCCACAACGCAAGTCAACGCGGCGGTAACGCCGTTGAGGGCGTCAGGCGTAACAGCGGCAGCAAGAATAATAACAGTAACAACAACAACAACAAGAATAACTATAACAGCAACTACAAGACAGCAAAAACAACGTGTATAGTAACAACAGCAAGAATAACTATAACAGCAACAACAACAAGTTGTATAACACCTGAGACATCGCTGCCACCTGCCGCCGCAGCAACTGCTTCCGCCGCCCACGAGTATGCCAGCTATACGACGTGGCGCCTCAGCTTTGGTCGCTTAATTGGCTTCATTTCGCTTCCTTGCAGCGCATTTTCGCGCGTTTAATAATTTAAATTGAAAGCCATTGTCGACGTTGCTGTCGCTGCGAGCGCACGCGGACGCAGCAGCGCGGCGGCGGAAGTGGCCCTGTCAAATGTCGCAACACCAATTTTCCACTTCATAGACAGCTGATTACGTAAGGGCGTGCGCGAAGTTGCTGCTGCCTCGCTGAAGTTTTCTCCCTCCGACTTTATTGCGTGTAAATTAAATATTGCAATTAACCGTTACTTGTATGTGCAAATATTTGAATTTTTTGGTTTCTTTTTGCGCATCGATCAATGTGACAACATTATTCACAGCGCACACATACACACACATATACACAATCGGTTACGCGTGTATAAGTTGATTAAGGCCCGCGTTCAAGCGCCTCCATGTTTTACCTCGCGGCAAATCATTTTTAACAAGCGTTTTTGATGAGGTGTGAATTATAGTAATCTGCATGTTGATTAATTTAATTTTTTAAATTACTTTGTTGCTTGTTATCGTTTCACATATGTATGTGTGGATATGCGCAACCAAATAAAATTTCTGTCAAATAAATTTTGTATAATTAATTTGCGGTAACTTTCCAGCGTCAGAGAGTGTGGAAATGGACGTGAATAAAAAAATCGTACAGAAAATATATTTTAATTTTGATTCACTGGGAGAACGTAAATGGACGGATTAAAGTTCTCCTGTAATATCTGTATTCTCAAGAAGAGAAAGATTCCTAAAAGAACGCGTATCTGGACATTCGGATATCCTCACAAACTTTGACTGCATACCAGATCATCTGGATAGTGGAGTCGCCATACGAATTCTGGCGACTCCTTCCCTTCACATATACCGATATGGGTGGGAAGAAGCCGTTGGAGAAGAGGGGCAGCAAACTTTTTTACGGATGCGCCAAAGCTTGGGGGGAAGGTCGGTGGAAGGGTCAACTGTCGGGAGCTCTCTATCAACACCAGTTTCAGACTTCCCGACTATTGAAGTGTATTCCAGGCTAAGGTTGCAGCCAACGAGGCAGCCACTTTCAGAGAGGTGATCATTCAGTCAGATAACAGAGCAGCAATTTGCAGTGCGTTCAGGGTTAGTCGAAGAATGTCTAACGTCACTATCTCTAGCAGCGAGAGCTTTTGTGATTATACTGGTATGGGTGCCAGACCACAGTGGAATCGCAGGTAATTACAAAGCTGATGAGCTAGCAAGGAAAGGCACCCTAGAATCATTGTCGGCAGAATGGGAATGGGTCGGTGCTCCTGCTTCGTCTTGTGTTCTAGTACTAGTTGGTTGGGCCTCGCGGATGCTTGGCCAACGCTGAGCCAGCATCGGTACTTGCGCGGTCGCACAAGCCTTCTGGTCCAAGATAGATCGCAGGAGATCTAGTGATATCTTTGCCCTCAGTAAGGCTAGCCTCTCATTGGTAGTGGGACTCTTAATAGGCCAATGCCTTATTGGCATGCATGCGGTAAGAATGGGAATCTTACCGGATGCTGACTGCAGAAGTTGTTTGGAAGAACATGCGATAGAAACAAGCCAGCACTTCCTTCTTGACTTTCCCGCGTTCGGGAAGTCAAAGCTTAGACACTTGGGGCGCATACCGTCGAACATCCTACCGAACAGACGGATGTTGAAGTTAAGCGCCTTTGTAACGGGTGATTTTTTTGAGGTTAGGATTTTCATGCATTAGTATTTGACAGATCACGTGGGATTTCAGACATGGTGTCAAAGAGAAAGATGCTCAGTATGCTTTGACATTTCATCATGAATAGACTTACTAACGAGCAACGCTTGCAAATCATTGAATTTTATTACCAAAATCAGTGTTCGGTTTTTTTTTTTTCGGACAAATTTTGTTCAGCGATGAGGCTCATTTCTGGTTGAATGGCTACGTAAATAAGCAAAATTGCCGCATTTGGGGTGAAGAGCAACCAGAAGCCGTTCAAGAACTGCCCATGCATCCCGAAAAATGCACTGTTTGGTGTGGTTTGTACGCTGGTGGAATCATTGGACCGTATTTTTTCAAAGATGCTGTTGGACGCAACGTTACGGTGAATGGCGATCGCTATCGTTCGATGCTAACAAACTTTTTGTTGCCAAAAATGGAAGAACTGAACTTGGTTGACATGTGGTTTCAACAAGATGGCGCTACATGCCACACAGCTCGCGATTCTATGGCCATTTTGAGGGAAAACTTCGGACAACAATTCATCTCAAGAAATGGACCCGTAAGTTGGCCACCAAGATCATGCGATTTAACGCCTTTAGACTATTTTTTGTGGGGCTACGTCAAGTCTAAAGTCTACAGAAATAAGCCAGCAACTATTCCAGCTTTGGAAGACAACATTTCCGAAGAAATTCGGGCTATTCCGGCCGAAATGCTCGAAAAAGTTGCCCAAAATTGGACTTTCCGAATGGACCACCTAAGACGCAGCCGCGGTCAACATTTAAATGAAATTATCTTCAAAAAGTAAATGTCATGAACCAATCTAACGTTTCAAATAAAGAACCGATGAGATTTTGCAAATTTTATGCGTTTTTTTTTTTTAAAAAGTTATCAAGCTCTTAAAAAATCACCCTTTAAATATGTATTGGCTACAAAACGTTTCGTCAATCTGTAGGTCCGAACACGGGAGTTCTTTATACCCAGAACAGAGTATATTAAGTTTGTAACACCCAGAAGAAAGCGTCGGAAACCATATGAAGTGTATATATAAATGATCAGTATGTTGAGCTGAGTTGATTTAGCCATGTCTGTCTCTCTGTCTGTCCGTCCGTCCGTCCGTCCGTCTGTATATATACGAACTAGTCCCTCAGATTTTAAGATATCGTTTTGAAATTTTGATAACGTCATTTTCTCTTGAAGAAGCTGTTCATTTGTCGGAACGGTCGATATCGGACCACTATAACATATAGCTGCCATACAAACTGAACGATCGGAATATAGTGCTGATATGGAAAACTTCTGCATTCAACGTGGTATCTTCACGAAATTTGACTTGGATTACTGCTTAAGGTAATAATATAATCTCCGAAAAAATTGTTCAGATCGGATTACTATAGCATATAGCTTCCATACAAACTGCAGCTTTACAGAGGACTACATTATTAGTCCACTTGTGATCTCTGATCAGAAAACTAACCTAACCTAACCTGCGATAACTAGTTCCAAACTGCTAAGTCATTGTTGGTAGAACTTTATACAAAACAAGCATTCATAATGATTACAAAGTTTGAGTAATCACACAAGCAAGAGCTGATGGCACACAACGACTACACTTTAAAAAATTGTAACTCAAAAACTATTCGATTTATCGATTTATAATTGGAAGAAAACTTAGCTAGATCACAGAGCTTTATGATAATCTTGAGTCTGTATTGTTTACCAGTACTTATTTCGTCCGGCCCTTGTCTACCCAACTCAAATCCCCATGATCCGTTTGGAGGTTCTTCACATTTTTATAGAAAAAACACAAAAACTTCAAATTTAAGGGAAACATTTTTTGGCATTTATTTTTTGAAGTAAATGGATAGCACGCCTTAGCATAAAAATGGCTTCAGACATCATGTCCAAATAGGAAAGATGTCAAAACCTGGTGTTCATTTGTTTTTTTTTGATTCGCTAGATTCATCTTCAATAGTGATGTATTTGAAGAATGTAGAGTTCCGGATTGTAAATCGCAACATCGCAAGATAATCTGCTTCGTTAATGCTTCACACTTTAGGAATTAAAGAGAGAGATGCGATTTTATCAGTATACTCGTAGTTAAGTTCTCGAGGAAGACTGATCAAATGTTCTTCGACAAAATGTTTCTGCAACGCATTGGATATAGTCAGGTTTGATCGGAAATGAAGGCACTTAGATTAGCTTAAAAGGATTGCAGACCGTAGATGAATGAAAGACTTAAAACTCCGAGACAGCTTTATCTTACTAACGCGAAATTATTGGTACCTGGCTTAAAGAACTGGATTTATTAATCGAAAATAATGAAGAATTCGAGAAAACGTCGGTTTAAACTAGCGATTCAAAAATACTGAAATGTAAGATATAAAAACTTGTCTTGGTGAGAATAAATTTTTTAATATTCCATAATTTGCTGACGTAAGAGAACTCGAACTAAAAATAATTTTTTTATGAAGTTGAGTCATAAAAGATTGAGTTGAAGACTTCTTATCAAACAAAAAATATGCGCATAGCATTAACCCTTTAATAAAAGACGTCCGAGTGACGCGATCAACGAGCTTGTTTTTCAAAGTTCAAAGCCTGGCGCTTGCCGCACTCACTCACACCTTTCACATTAATAATGATACACGCATTCATAATTATAACTAACAATTGATTATCCGCCTTAATCCAACAATATTTCGAAATTAAATTTGTTTAACAGAAACTTACTTCAGAACTTTTGCGAACTTACAATATTTATTGACAAATAATTGCGCTGGAAAACTAAAAACAATACGGAGATCAACAAAGCACCGCGACGACGAGCGTATTTGGCGACATTTATGCAACCACAGCGAACCGAATTAACGCGATGAAAAACCGCAACTGAAATGCTAAAAGGGCGAGCAACCGACACAGATCGCAAGCGATTACACAGCGCCGGCGAGATAATGAAAGATTTGAGCAGAGGAGATGCTCTCGTTGTGATATTAGTGCATACAGTGCAAAATAAACCAGACAAGCAAATAAAAACAAACGCACTTATTTACATTTAAGAATAAATTAAAAATGAATACAACAAACAACTGATAAGCTACGAACAAATTCGGGTGACACATTTGCGGAGATCAACACAAAAGGATTGTGAACACCTATAACTTAAGTGAGCATCAGTGCTAAACTGTTGCAAACAAAGAGAGAAATACTCTTTTCGTATTTACGGCCAACACGTGAGCTGAGCGAACTGTCAATAAATGAGAAAAAAAGCGTTAACACACTGACAGCTGTCAACAGTCGCCGCTACATGAATATTATTTGCACTTGTGTGCTGTGTAATATGCTGTTTTATTGCCGGGAGCATCAATATTTGCTCGATATTTCACACATTACCGAACCACTTTAAATCAACTGTTAACTCGTTGGGTAAATTACATGAATGATTTTTTGTTAAACCGAAAATTGTCAACATAACTACTATTTGTCGTACGGTAACAGGCGGTGATGAAGATGTAGTTCAATATATATTTGTATGTATATATAGAAGGAAGCCCTGTAAGAAAATATTCAGCGATTATAGAATTTTTTTCTAGAAATTTAGTATAAAATACGGGGAGAATTATGACGAACAGATTGTACACGACTGTTTTTCTGGCATTAATCGACGAACTCACTGTTGTAGAAAATGTTATGTTTCATACAATGTGACCATTCGAAATAAAGTTTGTCACCAAACACCTTTTTATCCAGTATACATAACCATAACCCATTTATGAGATTTAGAGATTTTTCATACATTTGTCAAACCTTCTGCTCTTATTTGGGATTTTCGTCTCAATTCACTGGCATGAATTGGAAGCAGTTGATCTTGACAATGAATGAAATGCCATCAAGAAGTTGTGTTTTAACACCATAAGCTTACTTGTTGCGCGGTTAGTTGAAGTTATTGATCTTTAGCAATAAATCACGCTCTTTTGAAACTTTAGCAGTCAATATTGAACTTGCTTTTCATAACATTTTTTGATTTAGTGGAACATGGAATTTAGTACTCAAAAATTGGACTCATCGATTTCGTTCCTACAAAAGAATCCATGGATGCCATTTCAACGGTGTTATATTCAGAACTAAATTGTATCGATTGTACTTCACATTGAAGAAAAAAAATTAAAAACCATTTGAAATACCCTAACAATTAGAGTGTGTGTGTTTTTTAAGGGAAATCATATCCATGTAGTTGTTTTAGTTGTTTTCCTAAAGGAGTATCCTCAGCAGATAATATTATCTTATCTTTGGTATATAATATTTCAGATAATTGTTTTAAGTATGGAAATGTTAATTAGTAAATTATGATAAACTTATTTGTCTTGCGCTAATATTAGCGGTCTGTTGTAACAGTTAAATTTAGACGGCACTATTTAGCAAAGAATAATATTTGATTTAGATATCAATACTAGTATTCATGAAACATTTTTCATATTAATAATTTATAATAAAATTACCATTAAGATAATATCAATGAAGCAAGAACTTTAGTATGTACTTTGTATAAGCCATTTACAAGCCAGAAGAAACTCGTCTTTTGTGAAATATTTTTATAGATTTTTTTTCTATTGGATACTCAAAAAAGTCTTTACGTATTTCTAATCAAACTTCAACTTATTTTTTTTTTTTATATTTGTACTAATAAATAAATAAACAAATATCTACCATTTTGGTCGACCACTTTTTGTAATTTTTTCGCTAAAGATATTACTCATAGAAGTAAAGCTTTCATCAGTGTAAATCGAAATTTCAAACCACCACCATTTACTAATGATACATTTTTGAACCCAAATTCGCAATCATGACACTTCAAATACCCCCACAAACCTCTTAGCATATCAGTCGTAAGTTTTTCCTTCAGATTTGTTGAGTCGTGTAATCGGCGATAAATTTTGACAACTATTCATTTGCCTTGAATCCATTGTCGATCTCCAGGAGGACCTCCGAAAAACAGTGACTGGCCATTAGAAAGATTTTTCAGCTTCAAATTAGCTTAATACAAAAGACTAAACAAATTTTACTAGAAGTGAATATAGGTTATTCCGTTAATCATGCCCTGACAAATATATCTAAGAAGGTCGTGTGGAAAGTTCAAGTTGGTCGGTATGGTCATTTCAGAAAAATTTTCCTCACCAACTCTGAAAAGGAGGTTGGAAATGCATTTCAACTTTGGCAGCCAATAGCACAAACCTAAAATATTCTAGAAATGGATTCTTAAACAATTTTCTGTATCAACTTCAAGTTTGCGGAGAACACATATTCTCAAATATGCAAAGCAAAAAACTCGATTTTTTGAAATTCTCAGATTGACTTCTACAATACACTTATACTATAAAAAGGGTGACCTATTTCCAGAATCTTTATATTGTATCTAATTCGAATTCTTTATCATCATTCGAAAAAATATTCTTTGGTAATATTTTTTTAAGATTATCTCAACAGCATTAGCCGCGGTTACGTCTCATATGGACCATCCGTTGAGTCCAATCCTTGATAACTCTTTCGAGCATTTCGACCTGGCGAATTACACAGGTGATGTTTTGCTCTAAAGCCTCAAACGAAGCGGAATTGTCCACATAGACTTTAGATTTTTATATTCTCACAGGAAAAAGTCTAGCTGTATAATATCACACGATCTTGGTACCCAATCGATCGGCAAAACGTGAAATTATCTGTTCACCGAAGTGTTCTCTCAATAAATTCACCGATTGATGCGATGCGTGGTATGTGGTGCCGTCTTGTTGAAACCCAATGTCGCCGAGATCACGAGCTTCAATTTCAGACATCAGGTAGCCGGTTAACATGTTACAATAAGGGTCGCCATTAACGGTTACGTTCTCACTGACATCCTTTTTGAAAAAATATGGACCTTTGATTCGACCGGCTCACAATTTACACCAAAACCTTGATTTTCTGGATGAATCTAGGTTCCTCGTCCTCTCAAATGCGACAATTTTGCTTTTTTACATAGCCATTGAGCCAGAAATGGGCCTTATCGCTCATCAAAATTTGTCTCGAAACCCCTAAAGAGTATTGAATATCATGCTTCTGTGCATATTATAGTTTAAAGTGGTAGATAAATGAGAACCCATGATGAAATATTAAATACAAAATTCTATTAGCTTTTATTACCTGTCGCTTTACTTTAAAGTGGAATTTAATAAATTTAAGCTTTAGTTTACTCGTATTACGCGTTGCCACATAGCTTCTTAAATTCTAACTGCACTATTTTAGGAAATATGTATGCAGGCTTGTGCGTATGTATGCATGCGCATCTAATTAGAAATACCCGACGCCTTACACGGAAATTCAAATATTTGCACTCGAGTAGTTATTGCTTTTGCTTTTGCTTGCTTCGTTTCGTTCGTTTTGTTCGTTGCTGTTATCGTCGTTTTGTATCTTGGTAAACAAAAATATTATCTTTACAGTTAAAGAGATGTTAAGGCGATGTTTGCACAATTTTTGCCGTAGTTTGTTGTTGTTCACTTGTTTGCACGAGGCACTTAATTAATTTACGAACATTGTAAATAATCGGTTTTTCAATTATTAAAGATTTGATTGGAATTTTTTGAGAAACCTTATCATCACTTTTGAGCCCTCGCACACTTGTGCCTGAACAGTGTGAGGAGATAGCATGACTACAAATTTAATATATGAAGTGATAAGACAAGTGATTTGACTTATTCGAAATTAGTCCAGATCGGCTGCGAGTCCTTGTATATCCAACTTAGTAAATAGCGGTACGATTTATGTATTCTATTGTGCATAAACAATTATGAAATCGGCCCACATATTACATTTGACCTAATATAACATATACTCATGCGGCAGCTACCCCTAGAAATATAGGTATTCGGAGGCAGGAGCCAGAAAGGTAATGAATGAAGTGCTAACCGAAACCAACTAAACTTAAATAAAACAAACAAAAATAATTCCAAGATTAGATTTAATCACCACTTACGGGTTTACCCTCTAGACGTAAATGGAAAAGAGGTTTAGTAGGGGAGGATTATACGACCTCTTTCAATACCGACGGATCCCAAAAGGATTGCGAAGTAAAAGACGGTGTACTCCAACGATCTTGGCAACTCCCTCTTTCTCAATACCCGGTTATTTCCAAATGGCAGTACTAGGTATAATGGAGGCCGGCGGCAAGAAGATACAGAAAGCTGCCGTATACATGGGTAGCCACGGCATTGTTGGTCTTATCGACACCACAGATTAATTCGAGCGTAGTCATCAATTGTAGGCAGACTATAAGCCCTCTAGCAGGTCAACGATACCCGCCCATAATTTGGGTTCCTAGCCACAACAGCCAGGTCAACTAAAGTGGATCAGTTAGGCAATCTACGAGCCTCCTTAAACGAAATCGGGGCACCGTTGGGAACGATTAAACGGGAGCTTGGTACGCATTTTGAGCATATAGCTCAGAACAGATGACTCAGACATGACCCAAGTATGACAAGGCTAGAATTAAGGACTTATTAAATAGGTAAAGGACAAGTGCAGAAAAGTCTTTCTCTACCTTATCTCTCCAACGGAGAGGAGGTCTTCCTCTTCCTGCTTCCAGCGGGGGGTACTGAATACCTTCAAAGCTGGAGTGTTCTCGTCCACCCGGACAACAGCCACTTTTTCTTTCTTCTATGTCAATATTTGCCGTTGCCCATGAGCAAAGGACCAGAAAGCTTTGCCAATCCTTAAAGCAAGTTGCGCGAGACTTTACAAGCTAATTGATCCTTGCCCTAACTAAAATAGCCAAGCAACCTTACATCATTGTACTAAAATGTAATATGAGGGCTTAGACAATTTTGCAAAACTTTATATGAAACAAAAATGTAAAAATCTTCATAGTTGCATAAAATAAATCAGTCCAGTGTTGCCAAACTGCATTATTTTTCGTCATTTTCTCAAACAAATAAATAATGAAACTTTTTACCCTTTGCCAAATGTCTTAAAAAGTTATATTAATGCAGAATGCAAGTTGATAAGATATGACTCGACTATACGCAAGAAAATGAACTTCGTCTACTTCAACTACTTACAAATATATGGGCAACTAGCTGGAAATGTGCACACACTTATGGTGTGTACTCTAGGGTGGTGTTGAAAACTAAAACTACGAAATTTTTAGGCTCACCGATTGGGCCGATAGAGCAGAGTTCAGATTTTGATCTGATTGGAAATGATTGAAAAACCTACTACGGAGTGCATAAAAGTACTGAAAGCCTTGGCTATTCACGATGCAGTTTAGATTCTCTTTGGAGCTCGTCAAAGGTCAGAAACTCTCCTCAATCCCAAGCAAGTATTTGGATTTACAGTTGTGAAAACATTTTTATGATTTCAAATTTTTGATCACATGGTTTTATGGTTGCTACTTTATATAAACGTGCTCAAAATTAGGTTACTTTATGTACTAACTAATCCAATACACAAATTTTCTCTAATTCAAGTTCTACCCTAATGTACATCCCACTTGTATGCCAAGTTAAGCTAAGTCCTCCTCCATCTTTTGCCGAACTCTATTTCGGCATTTTTTACTGCACTTTTACCGCCTGCTGAATTATTTTAACACTTAATACTTTTTTGCAACTTCTCCGAAACGCTTCATTTGCCACGCGTACAAGAACTCGACGTACTTCGGCACACTTTGGTACTTTGTCTTGTCAAACTGGTAGTCACTGCACGAAATTTACAATTTGAATATGAATTTCGAGCGCCCACGACGAGTACGAGCTGTGTGGAGCTTATGAAATTTCCCATTTTTTCTATCTTTTGGCTGAAATGTAAATTTTGAAATCAATTTTTTTCATGCTCACTCTCTTTCTCTCTCGCTCGCTGTGCACGCCGTTGAAGGCTTTGCAAAGGCAAAGGCCACAAGCGCTTGAGTTGTTTTAGAGTTACGAGTTGGCTCCTCGTGCATACCGACATAACACCGACATACTCATTGCATTTGCGAATGTCCATTTGTGCAGCTGCAAGTGAAATAAATTACCGGAGTTTTTCAATTGTTACCCAAAAGTTTGCACAAGAATTTTCGGCGAAGTTTTGTGTCAGTCAAAAAATTATAAAATCGGCGGAAAAATAAACTTACAATGAAAGTCATAAAATAAGGGATTTCTAATAGTGCCATTGTCAGATGCCCAGCGGGAACGCTGTAGTTATGAATATTGAAATATAATAGTTTAGTGTGGTTAGAATGAAGAAAACTTTATCGAAGTTGAGGAAAATCGTAATTACTTGATATAAAAATGTCTAAGTATGAAACATTATTGATACTTTTTTTCAACATTTGGACCCGACACTTGTTGAACCTGCAGCAATTGTAAAGGGTTTGACCGGAAAGTAATAGGATTAATTGAACCAATCGTTACAGTTCTTTAAAAACTTGCAAAATAGGCAACGCTGCCAGTGCGATTTCCAAGCATTGAAGGCGTCACGGAAGGCATTCTCCGGAATAGCTAAGAGAGCCGAGATGCATTCTGCTTGGATCGCCTTTATCGGCTAAAATGCTTGCCATTCATCGGTCTCTTCAGGCAAGGAAACAAAAACTGACCAGGGGCGCCACATCTGGGCTGTAGAGCTGCAACGGAAGTGTTGGGATGTCGGCCTTGGTTAGGTAGCTGTTTATAAGCAGTGTTAGCCGGGGCGTTGTCGTGATGCAACTTCCAATCGGCTGCGATGTCTTGTCCGACTCGATTGACACTTCGTTTGAGTATTTTGAGGACTTCCATGTAAAACTTAGCGTTGTCGGTTTGTCCAGGAGGAACAAATTAATGGTGGACGATGACTTTGATGTCAAAAAAGACAATGAGCATCGTTTTCACTTTGAATTTGCTCATTCTTCCGATCTTCATCAGCGACCTCTTCCCGGCCCTTCAAAATGATCCTCTCCACTGCTATAAAAGATTGTGCTTTCTTTGTTTGGCTCTACAGCAATAGATTGAATATGTCACACGATAAAGAGTCACTCTATTTGGTACCTTGTTTGGTATCGAACGGCTCGGAAAAATCCTTTTGATCCTAAAGAATCCTTTAGTATGGCCAGATGTTAGCTTACACAAGCGTATTATGTTCGCTGGGGAAAACTATTCGAAAATAGTGGCATAGAGGAAGCTTTTTCTCATGCTGTAGAATGCAGTTTTAAAGTCGACGAACAGTTGGTCTATGTCGGACCATTTTTCACGGCTCTTGTCTTTTTTTTTGACTTTGCTTTTCAGTTTTCCAGAACACCCACTTATGCAGTTTAAACGTTTATTGCATTTTTCACCATCATCCGGAGGATAATTGTACAAGATATTTTTAGTCGAATGAGAGGTTAGACTATGAAAAGCTTCAGTATCTTGTATATGTGATTTCGGTTTTCAACCTTAGTTTTGGAAGAAACAAAGCAGTACTCTGAAAGTACACATAATTTTCTTCTAATAAAATTATACACAACTGACGAGTATATTCAACTTATCACCATAGAGCCCACAATTCAATACCACTTTGTGCACTTTTGGTGCTCTTTTGTAATCGCGCCCCAAAATGGTCGAATTCCATTATATCTTTTGGAATTTGTTCCTGCTAAGTGACCTGTAGATAATTTTATAACTGCTCAGTGGAAAAAGCGATTCAACTTAATTGGAGCACATGAGCGAGTTATGTATGCTCTCATGCCTGTAATTTCAAGTATTGAGTTAATGAACAAATAGCTGCATTTAATTATCCGACAAGTGAAAAGTGGCATATACCCGCATGTGTGTGTAAGGTGTTTGTGTGTATGTGTGTGAAGCCATTTATACTTGATTTGCTAATTTTTCCGCCTCACACTTCGACACACGCGCCAAGTGCTGGGCTTTGTATGTGTAAATCTGGCAAAAAAAAGAACCGAGTGTGGTGTTTTCAATAGCATTTCTTAAGCACCTGGAAACTCTTGAAGGCACCAAAAAGCGTGCAATGTGGGATGTGGAACGTATTCAACGGTTTAATGTGCAAATTGGCATGAAATCTTCTATACGAGTAGGGAACTACAGACCCGTGCATACATATATACATATACTTGGCTGGCGTAGGGTTACCCAAGTGCTAGTGGAACCAAATGGTGTAGTCGAGATTGAAGTTTTTTTTGTTATTTTTCTTTACACTCATGCCACTTATTTTATATTCCACTTCAGACCATTTTTATAAAAAGTTAAGAAGGAGTTGAGGGCTCTATTAAGACGAAGTTCATATATTACTTTAATATTGAGTAGTCGAAAAATTCTTTTCGTATCAATAAAATTGACGAAGAACTATTTGTGGAACAATGTAAACCACTTAAAGTCCAGGCGGATAGTTATTTATCAGTAAAAATTTTTCTGCGAAGCATTTTAAGGCCGCAAATAATAGAAAAATATTTGAAACGCCTTAAAGTATGCTAGCATTTTTTATACAACTTCTCTCCGCTAATTCCTCTTCCTAGAGCTATGGTATTTTTTAGATTAGCATACCTTTACTCGATTCAATTAATTAAATTAGCGATTAATAAAATACCGTTAAGCACAAAGTCATAACAACCTAACACACAAATAACTGTGGTGTAAATTCTTGCCGCGGCATACTTACTTCCATAGCTCCGAAGAAAAAAAGAGCACAAGCCAGCTGAAAAGAAGTGTGGCATGTGTATATATGTATGTATGTATGTGTAAATAAGTGAATTCCACAACAGCGTTTCCATGCAGTTTTGAGACCGCTAATTAAATGCATTTAAATAAAAGCGCTACTTAAGCCGAATACCGATTCTGGGCTGCCGCCGTAAATGCAAGTGGAAGTACAACCACTTACTGCTGCATGCCACCAACACATGCGGGAGGGCAATCATGTGTGTATACAAATGGAGAGTTTGGTTTGTATGGGAAAGCAGGTAGTTTAGTGGAGCGACTGGAGGCGCAACTCGCACACAAAATAAAAACGTGTAAATTGTGCACTTACGCTGGTGAATTCGCAAAATAAATAGCTGGAGAGCAGCTCACCTACTTTCCAGCGATGTAGGTACTTAGATTACAGATTTAAAACTCTGTTGGTGTGCGCACTTAGCAATTATGTCGCTCATACGCCACCGCCGTCTGATCCTCGACAAGCACTATTATATGCACACATATAAAGGGTGATTTTTTAAGAGCTTGATAACTTTTTTAAAAAAAAAACGCATAAAATTTGCAAAATCTCATCGGTTCTTTATTTGAAACGTTAGATTGGTTCATGACATTTACTTTTTGAAGATAATTTCATTTAAATGTTGACCGCGGCTGCGTCTTAGGTGGTCCATTCGGAAAGTCCAATTTTGGGCAACTTTTTCGAGCATTTCGGCCGGAATAGCCCGAATTTCTTCGGAAATGTTGTCTTCCAAAGCTGGAATAGTTGCTGGCTGCTGTTTAATGGGGTATGCAACTTAAAGAGGCGAACATCATTATATGCGTTGACTATGTGACCGTCAATTAATAGATCTAAACTATATTTATACTTATACAATCAAGACAACTTTGAGTACATCGAGGCTATAAAAATACCCTTCACAAATGAAGTAGTTTTCATACAATAACTTAACTTGATCAGTCAGTTTGTATGACAGCTATGTGATGTAGTGATCCGATCTAGAAAATATTTTCGGAGATTTTATTCTGATTTTGGTTAAAAAGTTATTTCTGTGTCAAATTTCATATAAATATCTTGTCAAATAAAAAGGTTTTCCATATAGTAAGTTAAGTTTGATCGATTTGTTTGTACGACAGCTATATGTTATGGTATGGTTTGTCAATCAGTTTGTATGACGGCTACACGCTATAGTGGTCTGATATCGGCAATTCCGACAAATGAGCAGCCTCTTAAAGGAAAAAGCTCAAGAATTGAAAAAATATATATAGAAGGGGGCCTGTCACGTTAGACCCTAAGCAAAGCCAATAAGGCGGAAATCTGTTTTTTGAAGAAGCAGGGGCCACAGATACAGCACAGATAAATTATCTCTAAGTGCTGCAAGGTACTGAAGCCCGCAGTGAAACAAGAGCCTCACAAAACGACAGATATCTTAAATACTAATGAATATTTTGACGAGAAATTTAGCACATATGTCCCTAACAGTACTACCAACTTACACAAAAACAATTTACAGATTCTAAAAACACGCGATATAAACTAAAAATTCACCTTTCAATTTGAGCACAGTTGCCATAGAGAGAATGACAGCTTTGATACTGCAAGTGCTATAAAGGGGTGGAAAACAAAGCAACAGTGAAGCTAGAGCCGCGTAGAGCGAGCCAAATATGTCAGTCGATACGCTAATACGGCTTTGCGATGTAATTTCCGAAATCTTACGAAAGGTCGAAGGACGATTGTTTGACCAAAATCACATTTTAACCATTAACCATACCCCGTATTCACCTGATATGGCAACGTGCGACTTCCTCCTTTTCGGAAAAATGCATTTGCCCATGAAAGGAAAGCGTAATGCAAACGAAGAGGTCATTCAAAAGGCTTACACCGGCATACTGGTGGTCATACCGGCCAACGAGCTAAAACACTCGTTCGACATGCTTTTGGACCATGCAGAAAGCTGTATTAAAGCAGAAGGAGACTCTTTTAAATAAAATAAATTGATTTTGCAGAAAAAACCATTTGTCTTGTTTACTTTGGAACGCACTTTGTATTAGTACCCCGACGGAATTTAAACCAAGTAATGTGTTCGAATATTTCTACAAATTAAACCATAACCATGAAAGCAGTTTTCTTAGAGGTTTTATGAAAAATTAAAACGAGTCTTTAGAAAATCCTCCATGCGCCTATATTCACCACAAAATCCTCCTATTAATCGTTTACATCTAAGTAAAATTGCTAGGTAATAGTTCTAAAAGAACTCTATGTTAGTGGAGCTTATATGGCATATAATGAAAATATTCGAAAAAACTTGCAAAAAAATGCTATATTCCTGAGTTTGTTGGCTCGATTTCCTGTGAAATGGGATGGCCACCACCCGATGATCTAATTAGTTTTACATTCTACAGATTACACTGCTTCTAGGCTTTAAAGATAAGCTACCAAGTTATGCATTATTGATGTTGTATCAAAGCAAGATCGCTGTCGCACCGCTCGCAAGAGTCTCAGCTCTCTGGCTCCACCCCTCAAACCTTTCGTTATCTTTCGTGATTATATCAACGGAATAATTTTCCTTCCATTTCTCACAAGATCTGTATTCGAACAGTGGGCTCTTACCACTCCGTTCGGAGGTTAGCCATTTCCGATAACTTCATTGGCATCATTTTACTTAAGTGAGAATAAGAACACTAGCGAATAACATTGAAATGCCACAACGTCTGTACACACTTTCAACATTGAGAAATTCCGTTGCGGCAGCAGCAAATAATAGCCTCGAAGTGGTATAGTATTTTACTACAGAGAAAAAGCTAGCTCCTAATATATCTAAAAACTCTTAAATACTCTACACTACATGCAAAAAGAGTACTCCCGCAACCAATCAGCTCTGATACAAATATTGCTATCCTCCTTACCCTTTACTCCCGACAAAACTTTTTAAAGACCGAAAGTGAGGTTAAAAAATCGCTGTTGTTGCTTAGCTGCAGACTTTTGCAATTTCTTAAAAAAAACATAAATATTTACATTACCCTAAGAGTCACATACAAATATTTTCTTATGCTCCCTCACGCCTCACTCTCCCTTTCGTAGCACCCAGCCATAAATGCTTGTCTTCTTTGTGACAATTCGCCGAACTCATTAGCGGACGAAGGTAAAAGGAGCACATAAAGCATCGCTCAACATTATTCTGCTTTAATCAAAATGTTGCCTCTTCACACACTTTTCCCCACTTCCACCACCTTTGTGGTTCCGATTTTTTTCCCCACATTTCACCGCATTCAACTTTTCTCGCATAGAATTTTCTGTTGTGTCATGTTTATATTTGATTTCTATGATTTGTATTACTATTTACACAGGCAGCCACAGCGTGCCGTTATGCAGACGAGAGAAGGTAGAGAATGTGAAAAACCGTTGAATGAAAGACACACAAATAAATGCCCGGCAGCGGCGTTGCCAACAGCATGCAACATATTGTCGACATTTGGCTTTTGAAGTGGTGGGAGGGGAAGGAGGGCGTTGAGTGTTGCATGAAAAATGGCAACCACGGTATGTCAAGCGACCTTCTCTTTAGCATTTGCGGTACATTCTGACTCATTGACTGCGAGGAGAATTAATATAAGGATGTTCCACTTACTCTCTTACTTATGCTGATTTTTGTTTGTGTGCTTTGTTATTCTTCTTGTGCCTTTTGCTTATTTTGGTGCTTATATTTCATTTGAGTTCCACTCTATTTTGGCAATTTTGTTTACCTTTATTTGTTCGAATTTTGTGTCAGTGTATTTTAGTTTATTTTTACGGAGTTCTTCTTTTATTACATCATTCGTTGTTTCGTATTTTAAAATCAGTTTCGAAATAATTCTAAATGTTGTAGTTGTGGTGTGAATCGTTCGTGTTATGTGGATTTCACTTTTATAGACTTCGAAGTTCCATCGGACCTATCTGTGTCTTAAAAATATTGTACAAACGAATGATCTTAGGAAGGTTAAATCGCTACGAAATTACTAAAGAATGTGTGCAATATCAGGTTCCAATGATGCCTCAGTTCTTCCTTACTACAAATGAAGTCAAATAGTTGAGTACAAACGAATCTCTCTAATCTATTCTAAATAAACTTATGTCCGAAATTTTTTATCACTCCAATAAGATGACTAGGCAGTTAATACTTTTTCTCAAAAAAGGACCGCTATAGCATATAGCCAATCAAGAAAGAAGAAAAGAATCAGCATAAAGATTTGTACCCTTTTATGGACTAAAAAAGTTTACCTGGGAGGGTACCCCGTACCCCGTAAACGGTAAACGTTTTTCTTGTTTTAAATATTGCAGTTTTATCTGCTTTCAAGAAAAACCTTGCCCATACCATTTAATTTACTTAAGTTTCAGATAACACTTAGCCTGGTTTACGAACCACTTTTTCGGTGCTGCTGCAGTTTCAACTTCGCGATCGCAATAGGTTTTTGTCTTAGCTTAATGCGTACCATTGAGATCACTTATGGTTTCTTTTCTAATTTTGCTCGCACTTAGTGTTATGCAAAAGGAAAAGTCCACCACAATACTTAATCCCCTCGAAATGGCTGATGACTGAGTCTCTAATCAAAATACTGCGTTTAAGGTTACACCTCAACCAGTCCCTGAGTCGCTCGGTCTAAAGTAACTAATCTTAATTGAAGCAAAGCGCCTAATATCGAAAAATGAATGACTCAATTTGGACAGCTTCGTATGCGATTTTCGTCGCGGTAAATGTATTCAGACTTAGTGAGGACTTGGTTGAGAAACTAAAATACAATCCGTCAATATTCAGTGCAAAGAGTGCAGTCGTCTTACCAAAGCCGCATACGCCACAGACCAAAATAAGAAAAACCATACTGGAATTCACAACCAAACCGACTAAATCTCTTTCACAGTTACATATGTATGTATGTCAGTCAATGCTTATCTGTTGCTTCATTTGCCTGCGCTGCTATTCATGCATTAAGTCCACTTATTTGGCTGTCATTTAGGTTGATTACATTCCCGTATATTCTCAGCACTTCATGCATTCGAAGGCAATTCAGCATTAAAACTGCTTCAGTACTCAATTACACATAACCTCACATTTACAAAGCGCCCAAACTGGACGCCAATGAATATACTTGTAACTCTTTTCATGTATGTATGTGTGCGCATTGTGAGGGGGGTGCGTAAAAGGCACTTGATGAGCTACGCTTGATAATTAACTGGCTTTGGAAAGAAATTCATTCATTTGACTCGCTTCGGGCCGCTCGGAGAGGATTACACTGACGACTGAGCTAGGAAATTGCTCTGGACAAGCATTAAAAATGCCAGCGAGTGCACACAGATTATTCATATGCACTTCCACACGCACATACACACACACAGAATCTCATACTATACATGTACATATATACATGCACATCTTTTTTACAACAACAAAAGCAACCACAACACCATATTGGCAAATATGAAACACATTTGTTGGACAAGTGAAATTGAGTTCGAAAACAAGATGATGTAATGCAAGGCGATGCGATGTGATGTTGATTATCTGCGAAGCTTTCAGCATTGCTGAGCAGACCACAACACGCAGACACACACACACACATACGCATATAAGTAGAATTGTAGCGCTCCAAGTGCCCGGCCACATTGCCACAGTACAACAATCCCACTTTGCCACTCAACTTTGCCTTTGGGTTTTCCACTTCTGCGCTTTAATGCAACATTTCAGTGCATTACATTCCTCTGGCCAGCGAGTTAGGGTTGAATTAAGATGAGCGAGCGAGCTCTTTTACAGGATTAGCAAATGCAAGGACTTAAGTAAGTGGTGGCATCAAGTGCAGCTGTGCTGTATTGCGTTCGTTGTGTTAGTGGAATGAATGTTTGTATGCGATCAGATGAGAGAACTTTAAATTCAGTCCAATTAAAATGCAAGTTCGACGGAGTAGAAAGATATGTTTTCTTCTCCAATTGCATGAACGCTTGGGGCCACTTATATGGAAGCAAACATTTAATGGGTACGCCAAGTTACACTTCGGACAAAGTGAGTTATTCAGTGTAAGTAGCGAGTAATAAGAGGGTACCAGACACGCGCAGAGAGAATAACAGCGACATCAGCTCTATCTCCACTGATCACTAAGAATACTGTTAGAGCTGATGTCGCTGTTATTCTCCCTGTGAGAGTCTTGTTCTCTGACTTAACATAACGCCACAAAAAATAGTCAATCGGTGTTACGATCTGTGAGGCCACACCACAGGCCACGATGCGAGATAATGCATCCACCAAGTTTTCTTTAATAAGTTGTTTCTTTCGTTGGCTGAGTGACATTTAGAACCAAAGATCGTTCGCGTCAAAATCCTCCATTGACTGCAACATTATGGTTGGCTTCATTTTTGAGAATGTAACGGCTTTATTTGGTTTATGAACGTACGCATTCAACCAAAAGAGAGCATAATCACTGAACAAAATTGTCTTTTGAAAATCGGTATTTGTGGTCATCACGTCGTGGGAGCATTCATTGAGCGTTAAACCTGCTTGATGGTCGCTTGGCTTCAATGTGTGCACGAGTTGAGTTCTGTAACTTCGTAAATCAAGATCCTATTGTAAAATCTTTAATGAAGTTGATGGGCAAACGGCGATGTCGGAGCACTAGCACTTATCCACGGCTGCGAAACCGATTCATGGCTACTAGAGTCGACTCAGCTGGCTGCGATGAGTAGCCAACCATACTGCGCAAATATATTATATTTATTTTGGAAATACTCTACTTTCGGCTGAAATTAACTAAGAATATCAATATATTTTGAAAAAAGCTGTAAGTCTTTTAATTAGCGAAATGCTCACTGAACCGTTTGGCTTTCATCTCAGGTAAAACATTCGCAAAGAAAACTTTGCTGAAAGACTGGTATTTTGAACATAATCTCTGATCATTTTCAACTTGATTTCATATCATTTTATTTTCAAGCATTCCGTGGTTAGTTTCAATCTTTTTTCACCATTGGATAACATTTAAATAAATTGAGTTACGAGTGTTTACAGAATATTATGCATAATAATATTCACTTACATCGTAAAAACTTACGCTCAAAACTATTATTTATATTGCACTGTTGAAATACTTACATACAAACACTTCAACATACATTAAAATCATATGCCAAAACTTTTCGAATGCAAATGCGATGATGGGCAATGCCTCAACGCATCTCTCTCATCACATACCTCAACAAACAGCGATATGAAAACCTGAGTAAAGTGTTTGAAACTCATTATATATTTTCGGTGCTTTATAAATATAAATGAATGTGTTAAAATTATAATAATTTTTGTTTAACAGTGCTTTTTACCAGCTACTGTTAAACT
Source organism: Bactrocera dorsalis (assembly GCF_023373825.1). NCBI lineage: Eukaryota > Metazoa > Arthropoda > Insecta > Diptera > Tephritidae > Bactrocera > Bactrocera dorsalis. The sequence goes on along the minus strand of NC_064304.1, from coordinate 32,644,217 downwards.
GCTAAGGTACAAAAAGTGGCTACTCAATGAGTTTCCTGTGTAAGCATATGGTTAAGTAAAACTTTATCATGTTTTCAATAGAAAGTACCGGGAAGTGTTAAAAATATGATTTAGCATCGGTTATAAAAACTGAGAAGTATGGAATAAAGACTAGAATATTGATTTAGATAAACCTTTTGAGGTTCAGCTAGCGTCAGCCGCGTTGACCTCATGTTGAAGATGCTCAGTTGTTTACCATAAATAATAATTTATTTTTATGGAAACACCACCTCAAGGTTTTCCATGAGTTATGAAGGAAACCACCAACAGAGTATAACAAACAAGCAGTAAAAAAACGTATTGATATCGGGCAATATAGCCAAAGCCCTCGACACCAATATATCTGGAGTTTGTTTTAGAAAAAAATATACACCGAATATATGTCAAATGCACAGGGGATAGCAAAATCACTGAAGTTATAAAAAAATTAGATCATCTCTACAGAAAGATATAAAAAATATATAACCGAATTTTATCAATTAGCTTTATTCTAAAAGAGCTTACTTTAATGCTATATCAATGATTCAGTGTAACGAGTTTGAAATTTTTAGTTTCTAAATACCTTTATAACGACTAATTGAAATATTTGCGACCTCAACAAAGGTGGTGATAAATTTAATGCCAGTGAACGAGAATCTAGCCTGAGCTCAATTCAGCCATCCGAACCTAGCCACTACTGCCTTAGAATAATTCATTAATACTTAACCCCCAGATAATAGCGATTCCGATGATATTGCTGATGGTATTGCATAATCCCTCAAAATTGCACCAAAGAAGGCTACAAAGTACTGCAAAGTCCAATAGACACAAATGCTAATTTCCTAAGAAAATTTTGTTTAAGATAGTTGATTATCCAAAACGGACTTTATGCGGTCATTTTAGCTTGATGTCTACAAATCTGTGGAGCTTTCATAATACCGTAGTGTGTTTAAATCGGCAGAGAAATGATAATTTGGATACAAAAAATGGGAACCAAGACAACTTGATGATGGTTAGATTAGGTTATGCTGATCCGTGCACCAAACGGAACGTAGGATCCCTCTAGTTCTATGTGATATCCAAAGCACCTAGATTTGGATACCCTGATCATCACGATGGCAGATGAATTTTGAAACAAGACCGACTCATTAAGAATACATTAATGTCGCCAGACATATTCTAGGGCCAGTGATAGATAGATACTTTTCCCTTTCATGTGGAACCAATACTCCAACAAAGCAAAGTTCTTAATTAATATATGACAAATAACATAAGCCGGATATTCAAACGACGACAATATTACTATACTATGAAGAAGTCTGGGAAGCAACAGGACACAAAAAAGATAATTAAGCTCCAAGACCCGATGAACTGCCAACTCGGTCGTTAAATTACAGGCAGATTTTGAAGTATGGTAACAAAAGGTCACAAGAAACTACATAGAAGTAACCAGAACAGTACAATTTATTTATCATATTCGTCGCTCAGTAGCTCATTGTGAATAAAGGATGGTTCTTACTAGGCAAGTCAGATAAACCAATGCAATTAAAAAACATATAAAGGAAGATTTGATCTTATTTAATGTCTATGGTAGAACAAAGCATCTTCTAAGGCTCGAAGTGATGGCTGAGGCGGACCATAGTTATTTGATCGGTTAAAGCATCAAACAATAATAAGTATTTGTATCGAAGTACCTACTCTTAGCAGGCATTGGTTGACGACCAGCCTCTGCGCGATTTTGATATGCTTTTGACCTAGAACGTGGGAGATCTACTGAACTACCTGCTCTTAGAAAACTTCGTCTTGCCGCAATCGCAGTTGTTAATGGAAGTTATTCAATAGGTATTCGTGCTGTAAGACTAAAGACTCAGACGGACGCAAACTATCAAAATTTGTATGGAAGAAGGTGATATAAAAACTTCAATACACTTCTTCTCTATTGTCTATTGTAGCTTTTGCAAGACTGAGGTTGAAACTTCTCGGTAGTCCACAAAGCGTTTCGTCAAATTATGCGGATTACTTATAAACTGTGAGATCTTTTAATCTAATCTAATCTACAGTAAGGAAATATAGAGATCCCTGTGTAACTCATGAACTTTTGCTTTTCGTTACCAAGGTGAAATAAATTTATCTGCAAAATAACACGATTTACTGTTTGAAATTTCCAGCTGAACTTCACAGCGACTCCTTAGGTGGCGAAATATATGAACATATACAGAACCGTTTGTATTCTCCGAAACTGCATATCCACAATACACTTTCCCATCAGTGGTTTTTTCTCTGTGAAATTCTCTTTATACTACCACCGTGTTACGGTCTGAGCGCACAACTCTACCTTGCAGCCGGCTGAGGCTGTCTTAGCCCTTTGGTGTGGCTGCCAAAACTGACAGCGCCTAATGCCGCGCTCCCACCTTCTGCTCAGCAGTGCTCAGTAATAATTATGTCGGTGCTAAGGCACAAGTCTCAGCGGCTCAAATATGCAGGGAGACAAGGAGCCTACACATAGCGGAGCTGGAACACAGTCAGAGCGTGTTAAATTCCTGGAGATAAACTGGCATGTAGGATTGCATAAGCCGAAGCTGCAGCTAAAGCCAAAGCTCCAACTCGGCATGCAGCAAGCAAAGCCAGTCCAACCCAAGCGAGGCATTGTACACGTAAGGGAAAGTGTGTGTTTGTGTGCTTATGTGTGAGTGCGCTGAACGGAAAGCATGTTGTCAGCGATGCAGATTTGTTTGGCAAGGATTCCGCTTATCCTACTACGAAACGCTGCAGACAGGAGACAGTGTTGAAGCGTAGAAAATACCTTTTGCTGTAGTAAAAATAAAAAAATAACAACAATAAGAACGAAGTGCAAATACTATTGGTACGTGTGTGTGTATGCGTGTATTGACTGTGGCTCCGCCGTTGAGGCAGCCGCCATGGCGACCAGCAGAACAATCGGGCGGAAATGCAAGTCATAGAGTAAGCAGTTGCGGTCTTAGCTGCAAATGTTTGCAAGCAATTTTGTTGGCATAAGACTATTTACTTAACAATACACACACGCACACACATACACTGTGATATGTGTGTGGATTTGTGCCTGTTTGCTTCCGCAGTCAATTCATGCATGCCACAATTTACACTTGAGTTTTATGGTGCGCACACAAACACATTCACGCACATAGCCGCAAAGTTGCAGCCACTCACAGTCAACAAGCGCCTAAAAGCCGACTATGTTTTTGTTTAGACGGAACGTATTACATGTGAAGAAAGCTCGAAGAATTCCGGTTGCAGCTTGCATTTTTTCCTACATTTCAATTCTTGCTCTACTCTTCTTCTTCATAAATTTAACATATTTACTTACATACGCACATACAAGCATATAAATTCCGTTTTCGTCATTTTGTGGCACATAAAATGTGTTTAATGCTTGTTTTCGGCTTAAGATTGAGATAGTTCTTTTTTGTTGTCAACAGCATATTATTCGTTTTACTATGTATGGTATTGTTGGCTGCAACAAAGTGAAGACTGCGAAATTTGTCGTTAAATATTAATTTATATACATACATACATAGATATATTGTATCACAAAAGTAAGAAATTACTGATCGGTTAAAAACTTATTTTATATAAATTATAAATTTGCCTAATATATATTTAAAAGTTCCTTTTAAACTAATTTACTCGTCTTTCATATGTTTTTCCATCTCTATTTAATTTTATACCAGATTTATTTATACCAGTTTGTTTGACTGAAACTTCCCATTAGTTGCGGACACCAGTTTTATGGACAATCCTTTTGTCTTTATAATTTTATACCATTTTTAATTTATACCAGTTTGTTTGACTCAAAATTTGCTTTAGTTGCGAACATCAGTTTGATGGCCAATCTTGTGAACTTTTTGACAATCTTGTTATTTTTATAGTTTTATACCAGTTTTTATTTATACCAGTTTGTTTGACTCAAATTTGCTTTAGTTACGAACATCAGTTTGATGGCCAATCTTGTGAACTTTATAATTTTATACCAGTTTTTATTTATACCAGTTACTTTTTCGATTCGTAACTCTTAATTATTTGGCGAATCTCAGTTTGATATTCAATTTGGTGGGTCTTTTAATTTTATACCAGTTACTTGCTCTATTCTTAGCCTTTCATTGATTTTTTATCTTCGTTCGATACTCACACCTAAAAATTTATAAAATTTTTACGACGAGTATAAAATAAATTTTTTCAAATAAAAATTGAAAGTAGTTTTGTGAATATCACTTAAAGCTTCCAAACGCTATTATCTAAAGTATGTGCTCTTTAACGGTTTAATTTGTCACTTAAATTAGTGAGGTTAGCAAATACCACAATGTCAATAATACTCATTAATGATGTTATCTCTCCAATTGTGAAAACGAATACGGCGAAATATTTTTTTTAAGTTTGGCCAAACTAACTGGTTGGACTTTAAACAAATTTAAAATAATTCACTTACGCTCTCTATACTTCAATTATATATAAATAAGAATAAAAAAGAAACTTACCACTATTTAAAGCAGTGTCCACATCCGATTCTTTTTTCTGTAAGTACTGCTCCACTTCTTGAAATTGTTTGGCTGAGCTGGCCACCGCAGCACCATCAACATTATCTTCCGCCCTATCTACTCCTCCCTGTTTTGGCAATATTATAATATTTTTTAGTGGTTCACCAGCTAGTTGATCGCTTTGTGCTAATAAGGGGACAGCTTCCGACTTATCTATCGGCGGTTTTGGTTCCATTTATTTGCTGAAAATATAGAATAGTACTCAATAATAATGTTATATTGTTCGAAATGAAGAAACGTAATACTTAAAAAGTAGCCAGTTTCAATCTTAATAAAATATTTTCAAATTAAAAGTTTCGTGCTCACCAGCAGCAACAAATTCGTGCCGTATACTGCAGAAAAAGTTTTGAAGTTCCGTAGAAATGGGAAAATATCATGTAGGTCAGAAAACTGTTCTAATACAATGCATAGCCATCACTGTATTGCATTTTTTTTTTTAAAGGAGAGTGGTATCGGATAGCTGTGCATGTAAAGAGGGGTTAGGGTCATGCGAAGACTCCTTGTATGCTGGACATATATTCGGTATGTCGGGGTTGATTCTGGATAAGTAGGAGTTTAACCTGCAACAGTATCCAGAACGAAGGAACGCAAAGCTAGATCCTCGAGGCAACTCCAGCTTGTCGTCTGCAATGAGTAGTGGTATGACACCAAGTTCACCATTCATTATGAGGAGTCGATGAATGTGTTAATAACTCCACTATGAATGGCGATCAGTGTTTGCTCGAATTTTTTTGTGTCCGAAATCTAGTCGGCGTACTGTGTAATAACGACGACATAGTTAAGGAAAGACCTCTTGATGTTCCTCCTTCTACTCCGCTTCTAGCAGGCGACCGTAGGGATGGTTCCTACTAAAACACCACAACAGAAAGCGTTTGGAGAGGAGTTCCTTAACCGGAAGCATACGAGCCTCACTGTGTTTGTGTTTGATCGGAGAGCTTTTGAGCACATCTCATCGATTCCATTGTCCGACGTGAAATTATCAGTGTAATTATCCGTGTACGAGATAGAAATTATCTCTGGTGATTGAGGGAGTTTCCAAATGCAGAAATTAAACAGCTAAGGGGAGAGGACACCACCCTGCGGAACCTTTAGTTTAATTCTTCATAATTTATATTTTTTACCTCGAAAGAGTACGGATGATTTCCTACACAGGTAGTTCATCGTCTTACGCCCCGGAGGGAGTGTGGATTATTCGATGTTCTCTAGTAGCTTTGTACGATTGACTGTGTCATATGCTTATTACAAGTCCAAGGCTACAAGGATCATTCTCTCACTGGGTGGATTTTACTTGAGATCATAAACTATCTGGGCATTTAAGACGTTAAGTACTGTGGTGGTGCTATGCATTTTGCGAAGCCAAACTGGTGGTTTGCTAGACTCAGGTGATGAGTGAATGTGTTTTTACTGCCGGGAAAAAGAGTGTTATCGAATCACATGGATCTTCATGGAGTAAGGTGTCGAGGTCATTAGCTAAAGCAACTACTTCGGCTAGCAAATTGGAGCGGTTATTCTAACCGAGAAGAAGCGAGTGATAGCCGAAAGGATCACCTTATGGGTTTGACGTTCACCAACAACTGCGACCGTAGGAATGAAAAGTACGGTGAAGGACTGATCAAAATGGGAGTTTGAGCTCCTATAGATCGTAGAAATCTGTGGGAAACATGGAACCACGTAACTTATGGTCCATGGTATGGTCAGGTACCCAAGCAAGTTTAATATGAAAGTAGCATGATGCAACTCCTAGTGAGGTCAACTCTATGAATAGTTTTAAGCTCACTGTCAGCGAGGCCTTGAGCCTGTATAGCAGCTCTGCTTTCAGAATGGTTGCATACCTCTCTAAAAGAAGACACACTTCGACGAAGTATATCTACTTCTACCTTAATTGCTGCCACTTCTACTTGAAAGACTCCACAGTAGTCCGGCAGTTCGAAGCAAGAGATGGTCGTTTAGTCCGAAGCTGCGTTATCAAGCATGTATTTATGACCTTTATTCGACGTCGTTTATGCAAAAGATTCAGGTTTTCACGATTTTAGCATTGACACTTTTTATACCCAGCACATTAAGCAATATATTTTCCGTCAGTCCATAAAAGATGCTGCTTTCTCCGAGACAACAACAATAGCTCACAAATTTTCAAACTAGTAACTAGTTAGTGAAACAAAGTTAGTTTAGTTAGCAATGCAAACAGAAGACGCGCATTCTACATTGAGCGAAACCGTTGAGTTGGCCAGTGTCAACACGTCAGATGTCACTCACTCAACTCTGAGTGCTGCATTAAACGTCACACGCGTTGAACAGCCGATAATTTCATTGCGGGCAGTCAGCGTGGAGAGGCGCGCAAGCAAACAATTTGAGCACAAAATTTTTGAGGTAATAGATATAAATAAGAGAAAACACTAAAAGCACGTGTTGTTATTGGTATATAGTGGTTAATTGAACTAGAAGATATTTGTAAATACATACCTCAGAGCACTTTGGTCGGATATATAGAATTTCGATTTTTGTAAAAATGTCAACACAACAAAATTGCACTTTAATTACAACAAAAGCAATGCGGAATAGCTGTGCATAATCCGCTCACTGCGTTATCACCGTCGACACTCGAATGGAAAAATAAAACGTTTTCTTAAAGAAATCACAGCGCAAAAATTGTGTCTACTCTGCTGATATAGCAAGCGTGTGCTTACATAAAAATAAATATTTATTTATGTACATACATATATACAATATATGTATGTACATATGTTTAAATATATTTACTTTTGAGAGTATGTAAATAGTCGGCGTGGTAGCACTGAACTCTTGTGAATGAACGCGCCGCACCGGTTTTGCTCACTGGTGGCAATCATATGAGTGTTCTTGCGTTGCTTGCGTTGCTTGCGTACGCTTTTTAATCAATAAAATGTGACTCAAAACAAAAAAACATTAAACAAAAAAAAAAATTAGCAATTAATGCATATTCCTTCATAAAGAGCGCGCCAAAGTCGACGAGCGCAGTGCGGATTACTTTTCGAACAGAAACAACGGAGGCGTAGTGCATTCAGCGCGTTGGTTGTGCACAAAATCACAGATGTCAATATTTGAAAATTTTGAGAATCTGAACAACAGTTTAATTCTTCACATATTTATTATTTAAATCTTAAAGTTATCCCGAATAAAATTTGTAATTATAATAATATCATTAATTAATAATTTTACAAAAATTACCTAACTTCACTACTAACGCTTAACGTCTCTCTTCTCTTTCTATGTACAATTTTTATTTGATATTTGCACAAATATTTTGGTATTCTCTTCTTATTTCTTTTAAAAAAATCCAGTCTCTAGCATTACCCTTTCACAATCTTTTCACTGCATATGCTTCTATATAAAAAAGTTTTAAAACTGCTATACTAACTTGTCTCAGAGGTCACTTACGCCCTTCACGGTTTGACTAATTAATAGCCGATTACATATTCCTATTAACATGCGACTGCAACTTAAGTAAATAAACAAAGAATTTGTTGCCCTCTCGAGTATATAAGTATTATATAGAAGTGCTCGAGAGTGGTTTCTCCTAGACTCAATTAGGGTGACCAGAGTTAGTAAGAAGAGCAATTACACTAAATACTAGAAAGTACTTCGTTTCTGATGCATATGGAACCACTACTGGTACATTGCGTTATGTTTCTTTTTTTCGGAAAAAAAAAAATAAATAAAAACTATTCCTTCACTACTTTCTACATTTTTTATCAAATTTTGATATCAAATACGATAGCCACAGCCAAAGAGAAATAGTTATTTGGTCCAAAGGAGTAAAAGAGTTAAGTGCTGGTCTAAGCTTATGACAAATTGTTGGTATACATTCTCAGTTAAACCGGCAAAAAATGCTTTTTTTCTAAATTACAACATTTTAGAATATTTGCGTTGTTATAATAATTTGGCACAATATTCATCAAACCATTTTTTCAACCATCACTTTTGCTCTATAACAAATGAAACTCTGTGTGACGTTCACCAACGATTATGACCATAGAAATGGGTAGTACGGTGAAGGACTGATTAGAAAGGGAGTTCGGGCTCCTATAGTTCGCAGAAATCTGTTGGCAACATAGAACCACGTAACTTATAGTCCATGGTATGGTAAGGTACCCAAGCAAGTTTAGTATGAAAGTAGCATGATGCAACTGCTAGTGAGGTCAAGCACTCTTTGACTAGTTTTAAGCTCACTGTCAGCGATCTCAAGGCCTGTATAGCAGCTGTGCTTTCGGAATGGTTGCATACCTCTAATGTAGAATTTTTATTCACAAAAGATGACTATTGGCCTTTGAAATATGTTACTGCGTTATTTATGTAGTGAACTTTATTAGGTCTGTCTTCAATACCAAAGCTTGATATAAAATAACATCAAAAATAGACGAGAGTCTTTTTCATACAGTCAACAACATGCGCTTTCGCTCTTTTGTATTCAAGCAAAGGGTGTATAAATATAGACTAATTATAAAGAAAAAACAGTCCCCTAAACTTGATTGCCTTCCTTTGGGCAGCGCTCATACGTTATGTCCAAATCTCACTTAGGGCACAAGGGTTTTCACAAATATTGCGTATTTTTTTTTTTGGTTGAAGAAACCGATGAAAAATTGCACAGAAAAAAAAATTAAATTAAATCGCCAATTTTTCGAGAGCAATTTGAGACAATAGTGGTTGTCGTATAAGTTCAAATCTTTGAAAGCCGTCAGTAGCGCTTCGATTGTTTAACCCACTATCGATCAGCCAGCTTTGCTTAAGAAAATATTTTTTTTTTAAAGAGCCTCACGTGATTTATGAAAGCTGTATTATTTTTGTTCGGCTATAACCGCGTAAGCGATGTCTACGCCAGTATAGAAGAAGAATCATTGTTCCAAAGCTGTTTACGAAAAGGGAGACTGAACTATTCACAGTTATCTAAGAATAAATCTGGTCACCTTGGTGCCAATAACAGTAGTGCAACACATATCTATAAGTTCTCAATCACTACCAAACCACTCAACTTCATAGCAAGGCACTCAGCTGGCATGAAAACCACTCAAATCATTCGAATGAGCAACTTAACACAGACCACAATTTCATTGCATACCTTCAGGCGTCATATAAAATAATTGCGTTTTCATTTAATGTGTTTTAGCAAGACCAGAATGTGGTGTTTATTAGACTGTTATCCGATTTAAATGTAAAACATGCGCTAATCCTAAAAATGAACTAAAATGCATAACTATTAAAATATATTATTGCCTACTAATACAATGACAGCACTAAATATAAAATTATTCAATTTAGTAATGTTTTTATTTATTTCATATTTATTTCATTTCAATTTGCGAGCACTCAGCTTGTCTTTATAATAATATACATATATTCCGTATTTTTCTTTTGCTTTTGTGAAATCTCTCACTCATACTTTTGGAATGTGAAAATTTAAAAACCGCTGTCTATTAATTCTCGCACCCGCAACACCACAAATGCGGCGAATAATGGACACACACACACACAACACTCCACACAAAAGCAACTAAAGCTCGACACAGTACTTACCACACGCCGCTGTCACAGCCGCCACCAAGGCACACACACATACACATGTTCAGCAATATTTCGCTGATCAAGCAAAATATTGATTACAAAAAGGAAATGCGAAAAATGTTGCATAGTGCAGCGAGCAGAACGCCATTTTTTCCAATATGCTTTCCATATAATCACCGTTAATTGAAAAAACCGTAGCCGCATAGAGTAAAATATGTCGACATATAAATATTTTTGGGCAGGCAAGCTGCCGCTAAAAAATAAGAAATATTAAAAATTGAAATAAAAAAAATATGCCATAAACATTTTATAAGCCGCCAAACGTTGCACGGATCTCGCCACACAAGCATCCAGCATTATAATGGAGAATTTTTTTTTTTTATTTTACTTTGTGGAAAATCTGCTAGCGATGTCATTTTTAAAATTATGTAAATTGAACTTTTTTGCAGCGAGTACACAGTTTTTTCGCTGGCAGTGTACATGTGGCACTGGTTTATTAAGAGAATATTGCCGTTGCTGATTGAAATACGCAATTTTTTGCAATGGCAACATTATTGCGTTTAATTTGGAAAATAAAAACTCTTTTCAAGTGGTGACGCAAATTTATTTATTGAAAATATTAAAACACATTTAACATGCAAATACAACGGTGCTTTGTGCACAATTGCTTTATTTCAATATTTTTTCGTGGATTCCAGTTCTTTTTCTGGCATTAACAGTTGTTCTTCTGACACACATATGGATACAGATACATATGTTTTAGGCTCATAGCAAGTAAAGCTGTTCAAAATGCTTTGGTAAAAACTGTCAGCATAAAAAAGTGTTTCGAGGCGACACCTATTCATGTCGTCGCTGGAGAATCACAGAATATTTCAGACCTATTAAGCCGTACCCTCCCCTCCTGTCGCTATTGATGTAGTCCTGACTAATTAATTTGGTAATCGCAGCTAACCTAAGAACTTAAGCCAGCAACAGTTCGCCAAGATGCAGCTCTTGGTGTCCCGGGCTCAGCCGAATACCGCTTTGCAATCATTTAATTATTACCAACAGTTCATTAGACTAACTTAGATAAACTATTAGATGCGACGGTTATAAAGTTTTTTCACTTCACTCGACGGCTTTTCAAATTCCTGCCATGAGGAGTCAAGTCAACTAAAGATGTTAAAAATTAATTTTTTCCAAGATGACTTAAGACCATAGGTTGTGATGTGGTAGTTTCACTCCCTAGTATATACTACGGGCGAAGATAACAAAAAAATTCACTTGTCTCAGTTTGCTGGCGAAGCACCTGGAAGAGGTATCCTTAGTCACAAGACTTGATGAAATTCGCGCCAAGCGCTAATATCTTACTACCTGACACCATTCCATCTAAGGACTAAAACTGACCTATACATGGCTGATTCGCCTACCAAACTAACCTAAATCAAGTAGTGATCTCACTTGGGTAGTTTATAACGCGACAATTTTTAGGAATGGATAATGTCAGTATGTCGAATAACAATTTATACTACTTATTCCGAGTAAATTGAAATTTGGTGTGCAAAGCCTTACTGGGTATTATTGAGGGTCTTTCTTCACATTCATGATTTTTTACTATGAACCTGAAAATTGTCAGGCATAAATATCAGACGGTCTGAAATATACAATGTGATAGCCACGCTGTTCGATTCTCTAAGGGCCACAGTCTGAAAATAACTCATTTCGAAAGCCATCACGATATTATAAAATAATTCGCAGCTATAACCATTACAAATCAGCATAGTAAGAGGCAGTCAAAAAGAAGTTAAAATAAAAAAGGTATACCAATATTTCCGTACACTCGAACTTAAGCTTCCATACCCGTTTGACCTCACAATTGAAATTGCGTAAATAGCACACTCAGTTCGGCTGATTATTTCTGTCCAAACTCGGTACACTTTCAAATCCAACAATTCTCGAATGTCAATTCATTTCACTTGCTTTCACTTTCCATTTGTTGCCAGTAAAAGAACAAACAATTTGAGCTCTGCTTCTGCTACCGAAGACCTCGAACATTTGAACATTTTAATTCAGCTGTCCTAAATCGGTAGACACAACGCCCAAGTAGTTCCATACCACTCCCAGCGTGCACTTACACACATATACATACACATATACTATACATTCAAGTATTTGTGTGTTTGTGTGCGTAAGAGTGTGTGAGTGTTATTTTCGTCTACTCCTCCACCTAAATGTCACTGGAAATGAGCAGCCCAAACGGCAGCAGTTACGAGAAAAACAGCAGAGAAGACATGCAGCCAATTGCCTGACAGGCAGTTCAACGGAAACCAAGACGCTAACTCATAGCAGCAATCGTCGAATAATTCACTTTTTCCCCCCATATTACTGCTGCACCATGCAAGTGATTTTACTTTTTTTACGCTCTTTCTTTTTTTGCGAATTCTTCCTCAATTCATCTTCGCTCGCATTTTCTACTTTTTGTTTTCTTCGCAAAATATGGTAGCATATTTTATTTTTATATCCTGTTCACTCTCCTTTCCACTCTTCCGTTCGACACTTTTGTTAGAGGCGATATATGTAGTTTGGTTTATTTTCTGCGCTCTTTTTTGTATAAAAGCACTTGGTACGTTCGCAATTACATTTGGCTCTGAAAATATTCACATTGACAGCTGAAATTCTAGCATGTCAACTTGCATTTCGAACAAATCCATTTTTATCTAATTTGCTGATATTTCTATTGAAACGCTGAGGTCTTAAATTAATTAGAGATATTGTTAATAGTGAAAGCGGTACGGAAAAAGTTAAAGAAACACTCTGGAAGTGAATTTTATATGCTTTTCCGAAATCGGATACAAATAAAATGATTTTTCTAAAGAGCAGGTTTTTCACTATTTTAAATGGGATGGTTGGTTTTTTGCCGGAAACGCTATATAAGAGGCGTGACAGTTAAAAAATTTTGTCAAAAAAAACGATGTTTCAAAGTGATAGTCAGTCTACATGTTTCGAGGCTCTCATTTTAGTGCTAAAGCTCATAACTTTGTAGATAATATCGCCTCCAGCGAACAGCATAAATTTCGAACTGTGTGAGTAAACTATACTCTCTCGCCATATACATACATAGATGTTATAGAAGTTGTCCAGTACAGAACACTGTAAGATGGATATGCCATCTGGGATGTAAGGCTAACTTTGAAAGTTATCACTTTGAAAATAAAACCTGCTATTCTCGTCCTAATACTTACTTTTACCTGCATAGCATATCTCGAGACCCGCCCGACCGATTTCAATAAAGTTTGATACGTTTCCTCTCACTTTTCTATGTTACGGAGTGAAAAATCGGAATCGGAAATTTGCACGTCTGTACTAATCCACTAGTGACTTGCTTGGCGAGGAGTTACAACGAACTTCAACTCCGATGCCTCCGCTGAATTAATCAAAGTTCTAGATCATGACTTGACTCATTATGATTACTGTTAGAGAAATATATCAAGTATAGAACTTACATATCCTAAATACCTTTTCCTTTTGGTATAATGAAATAGAAAAAATATAATTATTGTTTGTTTTTAACTGTATGTTGTATTTCTAATTAACAGGTTTAAATAAATATATATTTTAAAGTGAAAACGATAACAGTAATAATATTACAAAAACATTGACAAAATACATGACAAGTCAAGACTATATTATCGGCTACTTTTATTTAAGTCTAAGATGTGCATGTTATAGTGATTTTAAATAAAATTTAGTTAATTATCTAGCGCGGAATTACAATATATACGCAAAATGTTAATACAATAGCGGAAACCCTTTAAAAGTAGTCATTGGTTTATCAGCAGATTACAATGTCATATTTGTATATTTGTATATAATTACTTACTTATGTATGTATATACAATCTAGAGTCTAGAAACTGTCTCAAGTGGAACCAATTTTTTTAAAAATCAGTTGTAGATACATACTTGTATAGTAGCAGACATTTGTGGACTATGATTACTCTGTTGTGGATTCAATAGCTTCCACTACTAAGTCAGCCTTACATTGTAACTTTTCCAAGAAAGGTTCAAAACTGGATTTTATTCATAGATAATAATAAGGTCTTGTGAAGAAACGCGAATAAAGAGCAGGTTTTGTAATGCAAACGGAAAATAAAAAAAAAAAACAGTGTATTATAAGGATATAGAGCACAACCACCCTAGAAACAATCAATAATATTGCCGATCCATTTCAAATAAAAATTATAATGCTAAAATTTACGATCTTAAGAGTTTATGCTTACCATTTCTAAGAGTCCATTAATCTCGAAATGAATTTTCTAAACGAGTACTCAGCACTATCTTTTCATTAGGGATTTTGTCATTGACTGGGGAAATTACTAGATATGGTAGAAAAGGTAAGTAAAAGGGACCGAGAGAGAGAGAAAGAGAGAGAAATATGAAGAGAAGAGAGCATATATACATATACTATATTCCAATTAAAGTTGGCTGATCTAATTCACATATAGGTTGTTATGCCAAAATTTATGCCTGTCATCCCTAAGAGTCCTTTGATCACGAAATGAAATTTCAAAATAAGTACTCAATATACTTCTTCATTGCTGACTTCCCCACAGACTGATGAAATCACTAGCCATCGCCTAGAAGGAGAGTAAGCCAGAGGGAGATATATATGTGTATATATATATAGAGAGAGAGAAATAGACAGATAAAGAGAGAGAGCGTGAAAGAGAGGCACTGTCTCGACACATTAAAAATATCAATTGGAAGTGGTATACTTGAGGTTTCGTAATTTTCAGATACGTAAAGAGGCAGATGATGTAAAACATGATTTTCCTACAATTTAACTACAAAAGACTGAAACTTTACATCTTTCATAACAATACTCAACGTTGAAATAACGGCGACTTTGCAGCTCTCTGCAACTGTGCGCCAATCTTCAAAAACCTTCATTTGTGCTGATGAATTGTTTGTTGTTTCACGGAATTGCGAGTCTTACTCTCTAACTTACCATTAGCTGCTTTGGCGAAGAGGACTAGCCTACAACTAGACGAAGCACCTAATGACTGCAATGCAATTGTACGCTCGATGAGAATTTATTATGTTTTTGAAAATTTTCAAGAGGTACAGTGGGACGAAAGTGCCACTTAAGTTTAATAAATTTTTTTTTTTTGGGAATGAAAGCTTACAATATTAGGGGTTTTCAGGATATTTGAGTCTTAGAACTTGACTTTTGAAATTATAAAATTTAAGTCTATAATACCAAAATATTTTTTTTACCTCAAAATAATATAAAATTTTTATAATTTTTGTTTCTAACTACATCGTTACATATCCAAATTTGTTCTAAATATGGCAAACTACAAACTGGTACATAAATAACTAGTTCATAACTAGTTACATAACAAGTTTTGTTAGTGCCATTAAGCAAAAATTTTCCAAAAAAATATTTCAGCTTCTTAAATTTCAGAATTTTGATAAAAAGTATCAAGTATGTATCATTGGAGGCGTGCTATAAATAAACTATACACATAAGTCAATACCTAAGCCAGTTTCAAAGCAATTTTGACACACTGTACCTAAAAGTATGTTGCCACATCTCTGTGTCAACTACTAGATTTTTGCCTTACTACATATTGTGTTGTCTCAGCTTGTTGTTGTTGTTGGTGGTGCCGTCGTTACAATACTGTTATTTGCCGTAATTTGTTGCAAGCATTATTGTTGTTGTTTTGCCAGCACAGCGCCACTCATTGTTTTGTTCGCTTTTTCACCACACTTCAATGTGCTGAATGTTGCACGTTCCAAATGCCACATGATTTCCCAGTTGGACAATGATAATTTTGATATTGTTGCTAATCCCCAGCAGTAGCTGCCAGCGGCAAAACACAACGGCGTGCCACACGCGGCTCGGCTCAGCTCGGCTCGCCTAATGCCGACAACTGCTAATCTGGGCATTATAAATGTTGTTTTATTTTAGTTTCAGAACTTATTGTTGTTGTTGTTGTTGCTATTTGCAACTTCATCATTGCAACTGCAACAGCTCTGCACTTTTTTTACTTTATTTATTTCAACTTTTAGTTTTCGACTTAAATTGTTACTTTCATACACTCAGGCTGGTGCTCGTTTTTGTTGAGCATTTCGTGACTTTTGTACCTTGTTTTGTGTTATCTGCTGATTTCTTACTTGACTCCAACTTGAGTTTAACGAGCGCATTGTTGACCAGCGCATTTCCTTCCGTCACAACACCACGCACATGCAACCGCCCAGCAATACTTTCAACGCCCCTCACCCGACCACGCGCGCGATCCAACCCACAGTTGGTTACACAAAATGCATCACAAACACCCCCGACCACCTTAACCCCGCGCAAGTTCTCTTAAGTTATAGGACTGTACTCTTCAACAACTGACATTTGTCGTCGTCGTCGTCGTCATTGCCGTTGGTGGGATCCTCCTCAATGCTGTCGCCGCCCTGGACGCTGTGATGGACAATTGCTCATCTGCGTAACTTTTATAAACTTGCTGTGATGCTTCACTCGCCGGCTGTTGTTGTTGTTGCTGCTGTTCTTTGCCAACTCGCGCCCGACTCCGCCGCCATTGCCAGTGACAGCGTTGAGTTGAACTGCCGTCCTTAGCCCCTGCAGTCTCTGCTGGCTTTTTGTTGTTGCCCTTGCAATTGTCAGTCGTGCTGTTCACTTGTTGTGCTGCCTCGGCGTGAGCATTTGGTGTTGCTGTGCATTCTTTGGCAGCAACTTTTCCATTCGACGCATTCTTTTGGCTACCAACAGCAGTTTTGACCTTCTTCTTATCTTGCTGTTGCATTTCTTTGGCTTTGATTTGTTGCTGTTGTTGTTGGTGTTGGTGATGTGGGTGTTGCTGATCGTTTTCATTTTGTGGAATTCTTGCTGTCGTGGTCGCCCTGGGACGCCCCTTGGATTCAGGTGAACATTTGCGCTTCTCCTTTGGGGAATTTCGACTGCTCCGAACTGCAAGGAAGTAGAAATGAAATAAAAAATGAGAATATATGTAAACAGATTTCAATTCTAAAGTATTCAAAATTTTTGAGCAATTTTTAGTTATGGTGAATTGTGTATGAATATGCATGGAAACATAACGGTTTACAGTACTATTGAAATAAACTATTTGGATCGTTGCTAGTTACTTAAATGAGCTCCTCATTTTTTGTGGTTGTGTTTCTCCGAATTTGCGCAAATGGAGGTTCCTGGTCTTTAATCAGATTTCGAGTTTTAGGTGTATTTTTTTTATATCAAAAGTCACTGGAATGCTCGCTTATACTCGTATCACTAAACCGTCGGTCGATCAGCCGCTAAAAAGTCGGAAAACCAACATAAAGCTCATTATTTTTCCCAGGAAATTTCCACTAAAACTCCATTAGTTTGCTTTATTTCACGCTTTGGCTATTACTTAAACTTTATCAAGAGAAATAAGAGCACTGTGTGGATTTGCAGTCGTAAATAATTTCGTCTGCGTTCGAACCTGTATCAATACCGATTATAATACCAGCCTTGAAATCCGATTCAGAATCACTCTTGCAAACAGGTGCTACTTCGGACTGAGCAGGCAATTGAGAAATAAAGTCCTCTCTTGACAAACAATAATCAAATTCTAGAAGTCACTCATCATCCACGTCCTGCTATATGCTACAGAGGCATGGACAATGACAAAATCTGACGTGTCGGCCTTAGGTTAGGTCCTGTTTTCAATATGTGTCTTTTACTTCAACTTTAAGCTGTGGAGTTTCAGTAAAAGATTATGTGAACTGAGGGTACAGAGTGACACATTATTACTCTCTGAGTTGAGAGAGGAATTTGTGAGGTTATAAATATGAAAATATAAAACTGAAATAAAAATATTGCCATCGAAAATATTTATAACTCGTCTGCTCATATGTTTATGTTTATACAAATTAATTTAGGGCTGTGCTTAAAAACAAACAGACTTTGGCTTTGAAATCGTGTTCTTATTTCTAATATTAAAAGCTTCTATTCAGTGATAAGAGTTCATCTTAATCTTGTTTACATTTTTTTCATAATCAAATGAATAGTAAATTCAGATATTGACCTTAAGAATATTATAAAATAAAAAAAGATTTTTACTCCGGTTGCAACGAAGTTGTAATACCCTTCGGAAATACAAAATACTCCTGACTTGATTTTGAGGACTTGAGTTTGTATGACAGTTACATATGTATATGCTTTAGTGAATCGATCTGAAATATGTCTTCAGACCTTATATCGTTCTCTTGGTTAATAACTCATGTCCAATTTCCTGAAGATATCTGGTCAAATAAAAAAATGTTCATACAAGTACTTTATTCCGATAGTGCAGCTTGTTGGTCAGGGTTCTATTGCGAATCCGATACCTCGTGAACAGCTTCTTAGAGAAAAAGGATTTGTTTTTCAGAGCGATATCTCAAAAACTGAGGGACTAGTCTCGATGTATATACAGATGACGTGGCTAAATGAACTCAGCTCATTTTCCAGGGACCTAGATATTTCCTTAGGCGTAGTACAAACTTCGTTGAAAATTTAATATACCCTGTTAACTGTTAACATACCCTACATACTGAAAAAAATTGTGGACAGCTGGCAACTCTTTGAAAATTGTACCGACATCTCAAATATGTATGTATGTACATATTTAAATACATAAAATATGTGGCAACTCTTCTCAAAAATATGTTCGACAGCAATAAATGTGGAATCTATTATGGGCAATATTTCATTAATTTAATTCAAAACTATTTGCAGATGGCAACTCTTTCGAAAAATATGATAAATAATTAGCTGGATTACACGCTGCTAGCTTATATCCCAGTGAGAATAATTCATTTATATTAATTATTAAAAAAAACGAAAAGGTGGCAACTCTTGCAAAAAAAAGTTCTAAGATCAAGCTTTTATAAACCTTTTGCATTCAATATTCATATTGTACTAACATATTTATCTACTGAGTTTGATAACATAAACAATTTGAACCGGTGGCAACTCTAAACTTGTTCACTCTTTGTCTTTATTTACTCTTTCCGCTTTGTAAAATGTTTGTTTATTTTGTTATGATTTTGTTAAAATAGCTCTTTTAAAATCTCCGGGTAGCTTACAAACTTTGCCTATATATGTATGTACATATGTATATATTTGTGTAAGTCATTCACAGCAATCCATGAATTATATTAGTGGATGTCGCGGGGTTATCACTACTCAGGCGTTGACATTGAACGTTATACAGCTAAATATATTTTGTTTATATTTTTTTATAAATATTTCGAATTGGTTATTAGTTGATACAAACACATGTTTATTTATACTTAAACTTTTTTCGAGAATTATCGTAAATTATTAATTAAAATACATAATATATTTGTTATTATATGTATGTATATCAAATAGCCGTCCTTCATATTTAACTGTGACTTAGAATAGTTCACACTTTCGTTGCGGATGCATTTTATTGCCCATTTCGCATTTGAATTCACGCGCAAAGTCAACCAGATTGGCTAAGGCACCGTTCACACGCAGTGGCTCCGGCGTCGACTCGAATTTCTCTACCGAATCATGGTAATCGACGCACCACAGTTGCGCGAATCCAATGAAAAACAACTGCTGTGGCGTATATTCCAACAATGGCAGCGACTCCTTACTCAGCACATCTTCCCTGTCCTCGACATTGGACCACCAATTCTGGTAAGCGTGTTGAGCAATCGCCACAGCGCCACTATCCAAAATAGACAGCTCTTCCGCTTTGGCGCTAAACAAATTCTGACCGCGATATTTGAAATTGTTGTAGTGATTTTCGGCAAAACATTTGGCACGATCATCGTAAGTCTCCGTTGAGGCCGCATCCCACCACGAACGCTGATAGCCATGCTGATCGTAACGACGACCGGCGGCGTCAAAGCCACGTAGCATTTCGTGTGCCAGCAGGTAACCGAGTGTGGCGTAACGTAAGGCATGCGGATACTCGGCGTCCCAGAAGAAACGCGATTGCAGAAAGACAATGGGTATTTCAATATTATTGTTCTGTGGATTGTAGCGGGGCAAGCGTACCTCAGGTTGTGCGCTTTTCGGTTTGGAAAACAAAGCTTGCAGTTTGTGCTGTGTCTGCCACTCCAAAACGTTGATCAAATTGCTGAAATATTGTCCTGGTTGTATGTCAAGGTCACGTAATTGATCCACCAGTTCGGTGTCCTCATGCGAAATTAAGCGCAGACGTATTTTCTCTAATTTCTGTTTGGCATGCTGACGTGTGCTATCCGAAAGCCACTCGAGCTCAGTGTCGAGTTCGTCATGGAATGTGCGTTTGATATCGGCCCACGTCGACTGTAATTCATTCACCATCAAAATGTTGTTGTAGTTGCGATTGAACATATTTTGCAGTTGCGCAGGTAGGAAGGATATAATCTTACGCACACACCAGTTATCATTATTCGGCGTGTTGATCTCGCCGGCAAAGTCCAGATGCTCCAGCACACGCCACATTGTATAGTTGGCTATATGTAGCTTAGGCGTATCCCTTATGACCTCAACTAGATTCGAGAAGTACTCTTCAGGTGTCTCATAGACTTTAGAGTAGATAGTTTGATTTACCACAAGCGTTAGGTAACGGTTCAGGTCAACATAATTGCCGTAAGCGGACTTCAATTCACTGACGAAGCGTTGGCGCGTCATCTGTGGCAGCGTGAGCTTCGCATTATCCGGCAGACCTTTAGCTAAATGCTGCTCAATATCGAGCACTTGCTGCGCCACCTCTTTGGCCCAACGCTCACCCATGTCAGGAAAATATTTGTGTAACTTTTCGGCAATATCATCGCGGTAGTCCTCGCGTTCATCATCATAACTGCTATCCAAATAAAGTTGCTTACCGCCCAGCTTCAGTTTTGGCGCACCAACTTTCAGTCGATTCATGTCATTCTCCTCGAAATCCGGCACCACTTCCAAGCCAATCAGTATGTCCACACCTAAACGACGTCGCAACTCGCCAACCACTTTCAACCAATCATACTCATTTTCATACCAGCTCTGCAACTTAATCGCCGGCCAACCGCCATGTAAGTCCACAAATTCTATAATCGGTAATAAGCCCAGCCGCTGCACAGCGACCTCATTGCGACAGGATTCGAAAAATTTCGTCAACTTGCGATCGGCTGTGTTGTCCGTTTCGCGTCCGCTCTGCAACATATCGGCGCTCTTGCGCACATACAGATCCTGCAGCTGATCCAAGTAGGCGGAGCGTGGCTTCGAAGCGCTGCTCGCATGCAATTTTCGCCATCTGCCGCAGGCAAACTCATAGAAATCATCACAAGATGCGCGCTCGGCATCGATGTAGGCGCGTATTTGCGCCGCCTTGGCCATACGCAAGACGCCGCTGCTGTAGTTCTGCGCGATGTTTTGCTGCAGCGTGGCGCTAAGGCTGGCCAGGACCACCAAAGCGGCTAGCAGCCATTTGTTGTGCGTAGTCGCGCACATTTCTCGATCGAATTAGTTGATTCTTACAGCGGAGGAATATCAGTTTTTGTAAAAATACTTTTTTTTACATAAATTCACTTTTTCCGTTTACTGTTGCTGCGTACCGTACACACCGTTCGTCCAACACTGACTAATCAAGTCTGTCTGTGTCGCCAGCATCTTCACCGCCTTGTAAGCGCAATATCAGTCCACTCATCTCGTTCGAAAACACTGTGCTGCCGTTGGTTAATTGAGTTAATATTTTCTAATTAATTGAACACATTTTAAGCGATTAGCACGCGCTACTCATCAGCAGCTGGCGCATAGTTGCCGCTCACACTCCACGCTGCGCTGGCTCAGGTCTGCCGCTCTTAAGCTTTACTCATCGGACCGTCTCCGCTTAGTTGCCGCATAAACGACTGCACAGTTATACATAGATTTGCACACATACCTTATAAGAGTTGAGCGCAGAACTAAGCCGTATGACCTAATTTAATTACAGCTACTGCCGTCTCTTTATTTTTCTGTATATAATGTCTTTATTATTTCCAATTATAGTAAAGCATTTAAAGGTTTGACTCAAGAAGCCGTGTTTGTACAAGTATGTTGCAAAGCCCACCACATCAAGGTCAATTTGATTAATTTTGTTAATTACTTAGTAAGCGCGTTCTCACAAAATAAACAAATTTAATGAGTTTACTTAGCAAGTCAAACACCAAAAGATACTCTTTGATCATTTACATTACCCTTGATTGATGAAAGAATTCATTCTGATTATTGTAATAAACAAAATTCATGCATGCGGTTACAAGCAAGAAAGGCATAAGTTGATAATTTTCTTTCCCCTAACGAACTCCAAATTGCTTTCAATTTCAGTCAATATCGAAAGGACGAAAATCTTTGATTTCGGCTCACAGTTCTTAAAGCAACTACTTATTTGTGTAACTGATAACTAAATAAAGGCTCTCGGCTATAATTGCGTAAGCGGTTTCTACGCCAGTAAAGAAGAAGAAGAATCTGAATAAATAACCGACTAAATGTCAAGGCGACTTGGGGTTACCTTATGAAGAAAAAAGATAGTGGTCTGATTTGAAAAGTGTTTTCGTATTGTAGCTCTGGATCCTAGTGGTGAACGGCTTTTTAAAATAACTTGCAGTACGAGACTGGTACAATGTCGCTCTTGTTTTTCTTTTCTCAAAAACAGTTTACCATCTCACTCACATATCCAAATGTGGCAACTAAATAGGCGGATAGAAATGAATTAGCCGAGCTAATTTTATTTACTTGGAGATACAAAATCTCTAATTTTACTCTACCTTCGTTGGGAGGCTCCATTCTTTTACTAATGTCGAGGGGGCAGTATGGAGTCAAATACCAAATAAAGGCTGAGTCACCTAACACTGTTAAAAAAGAAATGAAACTTCTCACATTGCAGCTGTTATAGACTTAAGGAAGCTTGTTAATGGAGGGGCTCAGGACACACTAAAACCCTACACTATTTCAATTGCATTCTTTAAAATAAAGACGACTGCTCGCGCAACCTTTTTCAAGCGGTTCTTTTGGAGAAGAGGTGAAGTGAGATTTATCACGAATGTATCGAAGAGGTAAAGTCTTCTGTCAGGAGCTCCCCATGAGCTCTGTTTTCAGACTACCAAACCACTGAAGCGTCTGTCAAGTTAAGGTGGCTGCCATCAGGAAAGCATTAGATGTGCTGTTCTGAAGTGCTGCTTTCTTCCAAGAGGTTTACATTCATTATACTTCCGAGCGACAATATTGGTTTTGATTTCGCTGACTGTGAGCTCAAAACTAGTGAAGGAGTGTACGACCCCGTTAGCAACAGCTTAAACTTTCTTGCATATTAGACTTGTTTCGGTGGCCAGTGCTAGCGGAATGCCCGGAAACTGGAAACCCAATTAGCTTGCTAGGGAGGGCATCCCTATCCCGATTTCATTCGACTGAAAGCGAACCTTTATATATTAGCCCTCAGTGAACTCGAAAAGCAGAGTTCAACAACCAAAACTTTTGTGATTGTGCAGTCCTTCTGCGCCAGAATAACCGTAAAAGGTCTTCCGAACTACTTGCTGTCAGTAAAGTCAATCTTGTCGCCAATGTAGCTATCGTGACTGAACACTGTCCATTAGGTTCTAATGCGGTGCGACTACATATTTTGTTGGACACTCTTAGCCTTCTTCATTGCACGCTGTGGCAAGCTCAAAACGCTTCGCCAAGCTATGAGGTGGTTGATCTAACTGATTATCTTATGGATAACACAAAGTACGAGGTGTGTTCAAAAAGTATCGCGAATCGTAACTGACAGTTTTCTTCGATTGCAGGGGCGTGGTGCATCATGAGTTCTTGCCACAGGGAAAAACGGTCAATAAGGAGTATTACCTGCAAGTTATGCGCAATTTGCGCGAAGCAATCCGCCAGAAACGCCCGGATTTGAGGAAGAACAAAAATTGGCTTTTGCACCACGATAACGCCCCTGCTCACACACGCTTGTGCGCGACTTTTTGGCCAAAAACAACACACTAATGATGCTGCAGCCACCGTATTCCCTAGATCTCACCCCCTGTGACTTTTTCTTGTTCCCGAAACTGAAGAGGCCCATGAAAGGACGACGTTACGCTTCTCTTCACGAGATAATGACGGCATCGAAGGAGGAGCTGAAGAAGATAAAAAAAAAGATTTTTTGAAGTGCTTCGAAAATTGGAAAAACCGTTGGCACAAGTGTATAAAATCTCATGGCGATTACTTTGAAGAAGACAAAATAGATATTCATGAATAAATAAATAATTTTTGAAAAAATAAAAAAATCGCGATACTTTTTGAACACATCTCGTACAAATATCTGTCTAAGTGAGATGCAGTGATTACTATCAATCCAAGACATAGCCTCACTTAACCGCTTTGAAAATAATCCAATCAATAATCGTGAAAATATTTTGTCATAAGTACATAAAAGTTTTTTTTAAAAGAACTTGATTAAGAACGATCTGTTACATGCGAACTAGATCCACAGTTTATGAGATATCCACCTGAAATTTCGCATGTGACCTTTTCATTCCAAGAAACTGCTCATTTGTCTTAATCGGACCACTTCGTTGATCAAGAGTCGATTGTAGTCTTTAAAGATATTCTCTAAAAGATCTCTTTTGAAACATATTTGAAAGGCATGAACAAAAATCACAGCTTATTTAAATAGTCCAAGGTGAGGCCGAAGCCCCTACGCATTCGCTCCATGCAACATAACAATCCTTAAAACTTTATAAAATTTTAAGTAAATTCCTATAGTACAAGGGAAAGCCCAAACATGAAAAAAAGGCTTTTTGAAATTAAAAAGTGCATTACAATACTAATCCTTTCCCCTTTAACCCTACTTTGGAGTCTGATCAAACTAAGTTCTTGCACTTTCAACGAAAGTAAAGCAGCGCTTAAATGCACTTGCAACAATGCGGCCGTGTAAGTTCGTAAGTAACAGTAAATAACGGCACGCTAATACTTATGCAGAATATTTAAAGTTTACACGCTCTTCTTTCCTCCCGCTTTACACCCGACAACCCTTTTAACCCAGTACTGGGAATACCAAGTAACGCGTTCTGCTTTATGTTGCCTTTGTTCTTGTGTTTATAGTTTATTATTATTATTATTGCTGTTGTCGTTGTTATTGTTGTAATGGATACTCTCAAAGATTACAACAATATGCTTTCACAGTCAATGTTTACACAATTTCAACTTTATTATAGTTGAAAGTGTCCCTTGGTCTCGTTAGGGTACATCATAAAAAAGTTTTCGCTTGCGCCGAGCGACGTCCGTACCCAGCACCCAATCATGGTCGATGGGGTTCAAGGGTAAAGCTGCGCGGGGACCAATCTAGCGGATTTTGTGATTGGGTGGAGTGGAGTACTTTAGAAGAATAAGTATTGCAACAGCAAGAAGATAAATAATGGGAAAAAAATAAAAATACCGTTAACTAATACAATGGCACTACGGCTGATGGTCCTTAAGACCAGGAAAACAAAACAAAAGAAGAGTTAAATGTACAAAAACAACACCACCAATGGAAGTTGTTACAAAAAAACAAAACGCGAACAACTTCACTTAATCCTGAACTAAAAATGGTGGGGGAATGGGGCGGACGCGCTTGCTCGCTGTTATCCGTTAGCTGGAGCGGTATGTGTTTAAGATTATGAATGCGCGCAGATTGAAAATCACAAACACGCGGAAAGTTTACGACAACGCAAACACCGGCGCATACATAACCTACCAAACATAGCGGGACAACAAAATGTACAACAACGGTAACAACAGTAGAGAGCGTAATAATAATAACCACTGCAACTACTTAAAGAACAACGACAATAACAAATAACAATAACAACAAAACAGGCTACACATCAACATTAACATAAAAACATCAGCGCAACAACAATGCGGCTATGCTATGCCACGCCATGCTCTGCGCTGCGGCGCGGTGCTGTTGGAGGCGGTGTGATGCGTAGGGCACACCGGATGCGGCGATTACTTTTACAATAACACTAACGATATGGAAAAACTTTAGTAATTTATGTAACATAATTATTCCAGAAAAGTAAAGAAGAGAAATAATAAAATAAAGCTTAATAAACCAGCGCTGCGTAACGAGCTGCCGCTCAAAGTGCGGCCGAGAGGAAGGAAACAGCGTGTAAATGCGTGCTGTGACAGCTACGACAACACATAACGTAACACCGACATGCGCTGCATGGATAACGGGCCAAGCAGTTGTGTACTTTTGTGACTTAAAAGCCGAAAGTTTGCGAGGTGTTCGGGGAAACTGTGAGAAACTTGTTCTGAAATATGTGCCTAACAAAGAGCGCGGTTATATTTTTAAAAATTTAAAGACATCAAGCAATTTCAAGATCGTTTGGATAGTTGCAGCGGCACATTTGGTGACAAGAACTAGTTAAAAAAGCCTTGCGGCAAAAGCTCCCGAATAGAAAGGGAGAAACAGAGAGATATCAGGTGACTACGGGGAGTGTTTAATGGTTAAAATGTGATTTTTGGTCAAATAATCGTCCTTCGAATGTTGGATTCTGAGCAATATTGGTCGTCAGTCAATTTGTACGGAACAAACCTTGCACACACCTTTCGTAAGCCCAAATGTTCGGTCAAAATGCGATAAATCGATGTTTTGAAGATGTTCAATTCCATTTCCATGAATTCCAATGATTATTTCGGCTGTTTTTTGATAAATACACGCACAGTTTCAATGGAATTTCCGGTGATGACGGATTTTGATTGGCTCACATGATGATCGTCATTCATAGTATGTCCTCACGACCACTTTGAAGACGTTGAAGCCACTCGTGCACTCTGCTAAGGGATAGGCAATCATCGCCATAAACATTTTTCATCAATTGAAACGTTTCGGTAAAAGTTGTACTAATTTTAAAACAAAATTTAAGGGTTGCTCTTTGTTCGAATCTAAGAAATGTGAAATTCTCACTGGACTATCGATAAAGATAGCATATTCTAACAACATATAGATGACGCCACCAGGGTGCGCTAGATTCGAAAAGTCCTGTTTACTTTGGAACGCACTAAGGATGCTGAAAAGATGAGCTTTTGAATAAGTTTTATTGATCCTTAAGTGTAAGCGATAGAAGCAGGCGATGAGATGCTTCAGTTTTCATAATATGCTGACCAGAATGAGACGTTACCATGGACCTAAGTGCCTATATGGAGTTTAGAGTTGGAATAGCATAAGTTGGACAATCACGTTTCATTGAAGATTTGCTGTGGTGGTAAGTTCTTAATGTAAAAACCCAAAAAATCTTCTTCATATTACTTTCGATGCAATGAAAGAGAAAAATATTGTATAAAAGATGGTAAATTTTATGAAAAATCACTAATTAAAGTTTTTCTTCGAAACCTATTATAAACTAAGACCAACCCTACAGGAATTGCATGGTATTTGAAAGAATTTAATTTTAACTATAAATTCTGACTTAAAACCCACATTGTCTTAGAAAAATTGAAGAGAGTATTCTCAGCTCCAACAAAGGTCGATCGCCACGGTCTGAAATTCTGACATTATGACAAACATTTAGTAGATAGTGGGACTCGAATTTATATTAACAATTTTTACCTTTACCTTCCACACTAATCTTCATTTTGACTTTTTCAAAACTCCGCATTTCAGTTCTGTTTTATGGATGCTAATACGTTCCTACCTGCCAACCAATCTGAAATCTGCACTTAAATTTTACTTAGGTTATTAGGGATTTCTCAACAAAACCAACTTTATCTAACCCTCGAACTTCTCTATTTATCGATTATCAGCCGCCGTTTACACTCATTAATACAGTCTTCGAGATTCGAGATTCAAAGAGCTGTGCACAGGCAAAACTTATTTAAAGGGACTCTATTAAATTTCATTATTTTAATGACGCCGACGAGATAGGTCATGTCAATCCACATTCTACAGGCAAAGAGCACTTAAGTAACATAAAATTCACGCAGTGTCATCCAATAATTTACTCCACCAACCAAGGAACGACACACACAACACTTTTTTACATTTTCTAATAATTTTGCTCTTAATTTTACTTTTATTTCTTCTACACTGTCATTGACGCCCAGAGGTCTATTTGACATCATTAATGGTTGTAAACATCAACTTAATCTTAACGCAAATTTGAACGTCATTTTGGAAAACTTGAGGACGCGCTAACAAGTTGAAGCGCGTGAATAAAAAACAAACTGCACCGAACATAAAAGAAAAATCTCGGAAAAATAGCAGATGAAACTTGCGGCCCCCAACAGTGCTAAGAGGCAGTAACAAGAAAAAAATGTAAGGAAAGGAAGTCAGATAGCGTCGAGAGTTCGACACGTCACGCAGCGGCAGTCACGGTGAGTGTAAACGAAACTGCTGAAGACTCGAATGACAAAAGTAAGCGCGCGAGCGGACGAGCGGACGACCGAGCTAAGTGCTGTCAGTGGCAACGGCGACTAAACGGAAATTAATAAGCACATTCTAATGATTGTTGCAAAAGTTATCAGCATATAGCGGCGCAGTGCTGCATAACTGTAATTGGGCACTGGAGAGGTCATTAGGGGCAACAAGTTGAAGTATATTTTCCTTTAAGAATTTCAGTTATTTATATTTTTTTGGCTTTCTTTTTTCGAATTTTTATTTTTCTCGTCGTTTTTTAGGAAGTTTGTTGTGTCATGACAAGAAAATCTCACAGCGATTAGTTTATGGGAAAACTGTATTATAATCTATATGCAAGGGTTGTTCTTATTTTCCGGAAAGGAAAGGCCATTGGTTTGCGGTCTGCATATATTCTATGTTTGCCTTAGTACAAAAAGCAGTTATAGAAATTATATACTACAATGAGAAAAAAGTAAGACTTTGTTCATAGTTTTAACATTTTTAATTTATTCTTCAAAACCTATGTCGTCCTCAAAATAATACTCATTGTCTGCAAAAAAACTCACAAAAAATCAATGCGGTATGCGACGATGCATTAACCAACACCTGTCGGTTAGCATCAAGCAAATGACGCATGACATTCAAATAGTATTTCTTGTTGAGAGTTTGGCCTTTTGGAAAGAATAAGGGATTCACCACACCTCGTTAATCAACTGTCAACATAAACTTTTTTTTGGCCTGCTTTGACGCGATCTTTCGGCTTCGGCTCACTTTTGCCTCGATATTCGGCCGAAAGATCGTCTGTTTCTGGGCCGTAAGGATAGATCTAAGACTCATCGCCAGTAAAAATACATTTCTTAACACTCCGGTAGTCGAAAAGCATTGTTTCACAGACGTTAATACGACGCTGTTTTTCGAAAAAAATTGAGTAATTTTGGAACCAATCGTGCTCTTATTTTTTTTAAGGCTTAAATGATCCTTCAAAATGGATTTCACTGATCCTTTCGATATCCCAACGATGACAGTAAGATCTCTGGTCGTCGATTCTCAAGCCCCAATACCTTTGTTTTATTGACGTAATGATCATCAGTTGATATTGATAGCCGTTTCGGACGTGGTTTGTCGTCAATGAGTTCTAACCTTCTCTGAATTATCACCGGAGACCTTTTCCAACATTCTGAAAATTTCGGACTGGAAATTTCATTCCGCACACAAAATTTAAAGGAACGCCTTTATTGAATAATTTTACACTCCCTAAAATCGAACGAAAACGCCGAACGCATTTTATGAACTTTAGAAGGACATACGTATACTAAACTGTTATGATAATTTTGATGTGATATTTAGCACTGATGTTACTGACGGTCATAAAAAAATATATTTCGATGGATCATTGGACGAAATTTAAATTAAAAAGTCGCACTATTTTTTGCATCCTTTTTTCATCTATTCCTCGCTCTTTTTTAAAACTGAGTATCTAACGATTTTATGGAGAATCGGAGGGAAACTCATATCGACCAGAGTTCCTGTTAATTTATGAATTTTCTAAGAGCTCCTTTTTACAATCACTCCAACGAAGAACACTGTTTTAGATTTCAAATGAAATATTTAATACGAGTATCAACGCCAGGCAATATTTTTCGAGGAGATCGTTTATATATACTACAGTAATCAAATTGAAAGGTGAATTTTTTATTTATGCTTCGCTTTTTTTCGAATTGGTAAATTTTTTCTGTAAGTTGGTAGCACTGTTAGTGACATCTATGCTAAATTTCACGTCAAAGTTTTATTAGTATTTGGGATACGTGTCGTTTTGTGAGGCTCTAAAGTGAATTCGCCACCGCATTCGCTTGATTTACCTTCGTGTGACTTCAAGCTATTCAGCAAAATAACATAACCACTCCGAGGACACCGTTCTGACTCAATTGAGGATATAAAAGCTGAATCGGAGAAGGCTCTGATGGCCATCATGGCGAGGAATTTTTCCAAGTGCTATGATGACTGGAAAATTCGTTGCAGCGGGCAGGGATTACTTTGAAGGAGATCAAATGGACAAAATTCTCCTTTCAATTTGATAACAGTAGTATATACTATATACCCTCAACAAGGTATATCAAGTATGTAAAGAAGTTTGCAACACCTAAACGGAACCGTTGGATACTCTATAAAATACGAACATATAATTAAGTGATCACAGTGACGAGTTGAGTCAGTTTACCAATGTCTGTCTGAGAATCTGTTTATATGTATATACGCGAACTAGTCTCGATCTTTTAAGCATTTTGAGGACAATCTTTCCGATTCAGTTAATATTCTCTTCAGGTGTTCCACAAGATAGTCATCTTGGCCCGATTCTGTTCTTGTTATTTATTAACGATATCTCGTCTGTCATAAAAATCTCAAATATGTTTATATGGCGATGACGTAAGGCTTTTTACATCATATATTTCAATTGATGAAAGGTGTCTGTTACAAAAAGAAAATTTGGTTGATTGGTTAAAAAATGTAAAAACATGTTGATCGAGGAGTTTCAATGGACAATAAGCGTACGTTTCGTTTTCATATTGATACTATAGTCTTGAAACCAAAAGGTATTCACAGTTTTGTTAAACGTTAAAGAATTTACAGATCCACATTGGTTAGGTGGGAGGAAGTTAAGCATTGGGTTATAAAATTGCCCTTTTCCTCCCAAGAATCTGGGCATTTGACGAAATACCACCGATATTGGGCCGCTACTGCATATAACTACCCAACAAACTAAACGAACAAAAGGTCTAATATTAGCTCTTTTCTAGAGATTTCATATTTCATGGTCCTTTGCAATCGATCCGTGTTAGGGTATCACATAACCTGATTTTCCAATGATTACATTGATTTCAGTGGTTTGCGTTTAGAACACCCCCAATGCATTCAAATTTCCCTTACGGTATTTCTTTCATACTATACTTTGAGTTTTAAACGCTTTCCCCCCACTTAATCACCTTAAATCCAAGCAACTTCTGGTATAAGTACGTCATTTGTGCGAACTAATGAGATTGCCAAGATACTTACAAAATGCTACAACATTTCAGCCGGACTTTCCCCCCAACGAATACGCTTCTAATGCACTCACATTTTAGAAAAAAAAAGTTACAAAAAATGCGCGAAGTTGGATTTCCAAAAACTAAGCGTCCTGGTTTGAGTGAGTTGTTGTTTTTTGTGGTTAACTTACCGCCATCACAGGGAAAACTCTCAGCCAACACGGTGAATAATTTATCCGCGAGCAGGCAGCGTCCTCTGGGTCCTAACGGCACACGACACACCGGACATTTGACCGAACGACTGCGGCAGTTGTTGCACAACACATGTCCGTTACAGCACTGCCAACCAGGTGGCCGAATCACCTACAAATAAACAGCGAGCAAATAAATGTGAGACACGCTTTTGTACATGCTTGTGTTGGTGGGCGATTTCAAACAGACATAAGTGTAAATATATATGTAATTAAAATTGTTGATATGCAGCACATTTTGTGGCTTGTTTTTGTTTTTATTTCTTTTTTTTGTTTTTTTTTCTTTAACTTAAAAAAATTTACAAAATTAATTATATTAAGCAAGCACGCTTAACTAACACGCAAAGGCACACACGTGCACACATACGCACATTCACATATGCACATTCACATGAGCATAATTTTATCTACAACAACAACGTGTGGTTTTATACAAGGAAACGCTAATGTAGAAATTCTAACACAACGCAATCACATGAACTAATTATCATAATATGGATATGTTACAGTAAAGCTCAGTGGTCCCCTTGACACACCGTGTACACCGCATTAAACACGCAACAACAAGGTGGCATAGCTAAACAAATATACATATATACATACATATGTACTCATTTTACATGATTACATGTTATTTCTATAGAAAAATTTTTAAATAGCAAAAAACTGCACAGCTTTGTTGCAGTTTTACTCCATATCACCATGTGACTGTGAAGAAATACTTTCGAATTTTCTTCTATTTTATTTTATTTTATACTCTACTCTGCTGAGAACTACTTGTATATACTTCAGCATCGATCGGAACAAAATGGCAGTCAGAGGTGGCAAGGTCTGGACTATAAGGATGGTGAGGAAAAACTTCCCAGTTGCTGTTTCCGAAATATGGTTTAAACGGTCTTGCAACAGAGGCAGATCAATGAATGCCGCCATAGTTTTCGTCTTTCAGATTGTCGTAATGTATCAATTTTTCATCATCAGTCATTATTGTATCCAAAAGTGAATTATTTTTCTAGCATTCAAACAGCATTTCTAATAAGTCTGTTAAAGTGTCTTTGCTTTAATTCATACTTCACCAACTTTCTTTCCTTTAAACGATTTTCGGTTGTTTTTAAACGTTTTGAAAGGCTGCTTGAGTGACTCCCAAAGATTCAGCGATTTTTTCTTGTATTAGGCAATAACTTTTATCAGTCCATATCTTCAAATTATTTTGGCTATTTAGGGCGATCCTCGTCTTTCAAAATTTTTATATGACCACTCCGCTAGAGTATATGCACCGCAAGCTCGCACCAAAATGCAATGACTTTCAGCTAAGATATTTTTCACATTAAAGTCTTGAAGAAGAACGTTCCCAAAAAATAACTTTTGAGGCACAAAGTGCGAAATATTTAATGGAAAAAAGTTGCTCCCGCTTCAAATGAATGACATATACTGAAAAAGTCGCACAGTTTTCCAAAGCTCCAAGAAGAAAATAATAATCAATAATCATTCGATCATTGGAAAATTGTATTTCAAATACAACTATATATACTCCGTAAGTATGCTAGAAACAAATTGACTGGCACAAATTATTCAAAGAGGGTCGAGAACACGTTGTCGATGAAGCACGCTCACGACGAACATCAACATCAAGTGGTGATCAACGCTTCAGTAAAATAAAAAAAATGGCTCTTGAGAATTGACGATTAACAGTCAGAGATTTTACTAGTATCGTGAGAATATCAAAAGGATCAGTAAATCTCATTTTGAAAGATCATTTGGGCCTAAGAAAAGTGAAAACACGATTGGTTCCAAAATCAATTAATTTTTTCAAATAACAGCGTCGCGTCGCTTTTGTGAAACAATAATTTCCGACTACCATTATGAGATGAAACATGATATTACCGGCGATGACTCTTGGATCTATATTTACGAGCCGGAAACATACGATCTGTTGGCCGAATATTGTGACAAAGGTGAGCCGAAAAAACTACGTCGCCATATTTAATTCTGTGTGACTTCTGGCTTTTCAGCAAACTCAAACAAAACATTGACGTTACAGATTTGGAGGAACAAATAAAGAATTCTAAAAGTATGAACAAAGTCTTACAAGCGAAAGACAAGTGACTACAGCGGTAGTATTGGCAGTATCAACAGTTGCAACATTGAATAAATGACTTTTGGTTCGTTCAGGTAAATCACTCGTCAATACTACGAAAATAAAGTTCTTGACTAGTCGTTGCTTTGTGCCTGCTTTTTCGTCTATAGATATCTAAATACAATATAATTAATAGGAATTTGAGTTCTAGTATTTGTTCTTCTAAATGAGGGCAAGATGCTGTCAATCACGACAAGAGAACTGAGTTAAAGCAATTTTACTCGATGTAATCAGTTATGTGAATTTAAGGCCAAGAAATGTCACCAAAAAACCAAAAAAAATGTTGGAGCCTATGAGGAGTTGTGAAAAAGAATTTAGATACTACGATATACTGAAAATTTTAAAAACAACCAAAAATGTATGACTATAAAATAACTTTGAGTTACCATTTTCAGCCACAGAAGATCTACTAAACTACTTGCTTTAAGCAAAGTTCATCTTACCGCAAACGCTTACTTAACACTGTATACTAGGCATTCGCGTGGAAAGGCTAAAGTCCTGTCGGAAGCTATTTTTAGGCACTTTCTCCTCCATTGCTCTGCCTTAGTAGCCATATCTTCGGCAAACCAGAAAACATAGCCTAAACTGCACTTTGTTGATTTGTAAGGGTCTAGTATCCAATATACATATAGGAGTTTTTAGATACCACATCGGAGCGGCGTTCTGAGTTGTCCATACGATACATCTATTAAGATGAATGATGAACAACTTCATGTACACTCAAATATCGAAAACGATAATCCTTCGAGAATTACACATACATATTTAAGAAAATGATACGTTAAAATGGCAGCGATATGTTAAGCAATAAAGATAACTTTTCCTCGCATTACACAATCGCTTAACATGTTTTCTTCAACACACAACACATAAATATAGTTTAAGTTATCAGGATATGTGAAATTAAGTTTATTTTAATTAACGAGTAAATTTAGAACTTAACTGTAGACAAAACTCAATTGTTATTTAATGTGCAAACAATTTTGGAAACAAGTAGATGAAATAATATTTGTAAGTTGTCAACTGTGTTAGATATTTTCCAATTTAAATGACAACTGTTGCTAGTAAAGTTAAAGCAAATAAATTGCAAATTTTTCGAATTAATTTAAGTTATATTGCCATTCAATTTGAAACATACATGCATACTTAGATTTTTGTCAAGTGAGCAAATAAAACAAGACGCTATAGTAAATATAACGGGTTTGGTGATAGTGGGAAACTGGTTTATTTGGAGACTACTATTGGATATTGAAGGTATTGAAGGAAAGTCTATAATGCAACTATCAAAGATGTTTTTGCATTGATAGAGGGTTTTTTAATTCTAATCGCTTTTCGAAGGCTTCCAAGCTTGATGCTCATGTATGTATAAATAAAATTAGAAAAAAATATTAGTATGGGAAGGAAGCTGATGAGCTTTAGGACGTATTTTTTGGTCGTAATATCATGTGACGGGTAGAGTTGTATTTTACGGTTTACTACTTATTATTGGTACTTATTTCCGTAATTATGTCATTACAGCGTTCCTCTGAGACCTGGTAAATGACAAAAGTTTTTCCACACCTACAGGATTCCAACTGGCTCAATTTATACGGAAAAATCAACTGATTAGTTTTTACAAAACACTTGTGCTCTCATATCTTTATCAACTTAGGAGAGTTAGCTTCTTCTTCTTCTCACCGCCACACCGCTTACGCGGTTATAGCCGAGTTAACAACAGCGCGCCAGTCGTTCTTTCTTTTCGCTACGTGGTGCCAATTGGCGAAGCCAGCGAAGCCAGCGACGCCAGCTTCTTTTCCACCTGGTCCTTCCAGCGGAGTGAAGGTCTTCCCCTTCCTCTGTTTCCCCCGGCAAGTACTGCGTCAAATACTTTCAGAGCTGGAGTGTTTTCATCCATTCGAACGACATGACCTAACCATGAAGCTGCCTTTTAATTCGCTGAACTATGTCAATGCTCATCGTCCCATCGAATGCAATATTCGCCGTGGCCAACGCGCAAAGGACCATAAATCTTTCGCAGAACTTTTCTCTCGAAAACTCGCAATGTCGACTCATCAAGTCGCGAGTGTGATGACTGTTTGTTTGATGACCGGAGATATTTCCTCTTGCTCTCGTTCACTGCTAGACCCATTTGCTTTGCTTCCTTATCCAGTCTGGAGAAAGCAGAACTAACGGCGCGGGTGTTGACGCCGATGATATCAATATCATCAGCACACGCCAGCAGCTGTACACTCTTATAAAAGATTGTACCTGCTCGATTAAATTCTGCAGCTCGTATTATTTTCTCCAGCAGCAGATTGAAGAAGTCTCACGATAGGGAGTCGCCTTGTCTGAAACCTCGTTTGGTATCGAACGGCGCGGAGAGGTCCTTCCCGATCCTAACGGAGCTTTTGATATTGCTCAACCTTAGTTTATACAGCCGTATTAGTTTAGCGGGGATACCAAATTCAGACATCGCGGCATAAAGGCAGCTCCTTTTCGTGCTGTCGAAAGCAGCTTTGAAATCGACGAACAGGTGGTGTGTGTCGATTCTCTTTTCACGGGTATTTTTAAAGATTTGGCGCCTGGTTAATATCTGGTCGGTTGTTGATTGGCCAGGTCTAAAGCCACACTGATAAGATCCAATCAGTTTGATGACGGTGGGCTTTAACTTTTTACACAATACGCTCGATAGAACCTCATACGCGCTGTTTAGTAGACTTATCATTTCATCTTTATAATAATATCAATATCAGATATCACGAACATCAATTAGTTAAATTGACTTATAAAATATATTGAAGTACCCCTACACAATGCCATCACAATTGATTTGAATGATAACGCAATACTTGAAGTGTTCTATGAAGTCTCAGTGCACTAGTTTATTTATTAATAAACAGTTATCTATTAACTGTTTGAATTATACTATAGTAATTGAAAAAAAAATTCTCTTCAATAAAGAGTTAATGTTATTTTCAGTTTATCAGATTTGTAGGCGGAGTTAAAGAGAAATAGAAGATTTCGACATTTCGAAGTAATTACACTTAACGAACACGGGTATACCTACTTCCTTTAATTATTCATGTTGAGGACTAACGCAAAAATGCTGTAGGCATTCTTCATGGTCTGAAAAATGAAAAAATAAAAGTGAATTTTAATTAGAAACATTGTTTTCCTTATGTGTACATTTTATATTATATGTCAGGTAGACATCTAATATAATCAGAAGCCAAAAAGTCTTGGACATATTTGATACCACAGCCAATATAATATGAATATATAGGTATTCATATATTCACCTTTGCAAAAATATCCACGCCAATTATAAAATAGTTGACAGACATCAAATTAGCTGGCTTTTTCAAAAGTTCCATATATAAAATCATAAATCTGCGCGTCGGCACATCAAATGTTGTCCAATCCGAGTTGAAGATCTCATCTGTCAAAGCATCTGAGGACTCGGTTACCTTATTGCCAAAGTAGCAGGGCAAAAAGATTTGCACAGCCATCACTGTGGCGAATTCAACTGTACTAAAAAGCATGCTAAGATTTTCCATGATCTCCATCTAGATATATAGAAGAGTAGTAATGAATAAAGCAGCTAAAAGCATCAAGTTCACGTTTAGTCTAAGTTCGTATACGGAGTTTTTAATTTCTGCGAACGTTTCGTCAATTTTCTTCGCTTTTATGTCTCAAAACTTCGCAAAAACTTTTGATACAAAAACTAAAATTTTGTGTTGCAATCACTTACTTGCTGCAGCCGATAGCCACAAAAGCAGAGTATGAAAGAGCTGAGAATAATTTGCGAAAAAACCGGAATAGATACCAAAGTCTCGCACTCAGTCGTCAATCTGGTAAGATACTCAATAAAAAATAATTAATTTGCTATATTCGAAACTTATGCGATTAATAAAGTACCGTACCTTCTTACTTTCATATGCATTTGAAAGATCTCGGACATTTGCTCAATCACTGGTGGTTCGTTTGCACTTCGCCGTAAAGCGCTCAGACGCCAACCAATCAATTTGTACAACAATGACAGATGAAACATAAAGTAGCAGTTTACCAAGTCCAACATAGCATTGGCGGTGGCTGTCATCAATGAGGCAATGGTGTTATAGGTCCATGCATACCAATACCTACGCGGATGATGCCAATCGAAGGGCACATAAATGTTCATTGGCAAAACATAGACATCGGCTGGTGTCATCATGGCACCGATGCAAGCGAACACGACAACGGTGGTCGCGGCCACAAAATATGTGTTCGAAACGATGGCAAACGAACGCTGGGCCTGCTGCCATTTGGTCCACTCGGATTGTTGGCGCAAATCGTATATGGGATCGTTGGCCACTTCGTGCATAAAGCGCCAGGCTACGCCACCTTTTCGCCAAATATGCAATGTCTTTACGATCAAGGAGAATTCGGTTAGCAATACGTGTAGTATACTGCCGATCTCATCGAGATCCCGCGATAATAACACACCCGTCAACATTAACGCAATGAAAGTGAATGGTAACGTTGTGTGCAGCACAATGCGGTATGCACGTTCGACTTTTTCGATGTATGGTTGGTGTGGGTCTCTTGTCCATTGCCAATAGCCTAGTGCCTTCAGCACAGCAATAATGATGTTCGCTGAAGCGGTTCTCGACATTGAGGACGTGTTGCGTGGTGACCACTTTTTGACCGCCATTTTCGTTTGGAGGGCACACGACTGATGGAATATGAAATATGAAACTGTGAGCAGCAGTGTGAACCGCGGCTTTATATAATTTTTCACCTTTAGAGTAAAGGATACATGTGTGTGTGGTTGACGGATATTATCGAAAATTTTGTACGTTAATGAGTCGACAACAGTCTGGTGTGGATATATGGAAGAGTTGGGCGTATGTAGGTGAAAAAGAAGAGCAAGATTTCGTTTCTAGTTTTTTGGTCATCAATTTTATAAATAAGCAACAAGTCGGCATGTCATTCCATAACCCGACCCCAGAACGTGATACGTAGTTAATATTAAGGACTAACTGAGAACATACACTTGAACCCATATGATTTGTCAAACATGGCGAAATATAGAGCGGAAAGCAAAAAACACATCCGATTTTGGGTAGATTATATAATATATGATAAAATCCGGGTTTACATATAAGATTGATACAGTACTGATGGGAACATTGGCGGAAGTAACGAGTATTTGTATACCAGGCATTTATTCAAATACGATTCCTCTGCCCTCGTAGCGACCTGGCGAAACAATTCGATTGCTGGATCTTGGACTACGTATAATAAATTATAATACTAATATATATTATTATAATATTCTTACTTTTAAGATGCGATTTAAGGATATGAGTATTTAAAGTTGAAATGAAAAGAATGCGGTAGCAGAATTAATAATGATGACTTCTTCGAAAATTCCAAGATAGAACTGTTTGATTGGCCTTTCTTCCAAAAATTGGTTTGTAATCGTCTGTGACGACTACTGTTATTGATTGCGAAAGACAATTTCGACATGATCGAGACGAAGTGGGGATCTTTAAATGATACTTTTGTTTAAAGAGCTAATTTTCTATTATAAGAAATGAATTTTACTTGCTAAATTTAACTAAATGTTGTCACTATTATCCTTTCACCGGGCTTTACTTTAACACTTCATAAAGGCTGCAATTTCCATCATTTACTCTCAGCTAATTATAATAGTTAATGCTTTTCCGTATCGAGAACGGCTCAGTCCTTTGGTGCGAAATCTCGTCTCATGCATCCAAGTATGTGTGTGTGTGTGTGAACAGTAATTGCTCTTATTAATTTCATATAATCGGTTGTCACATAATTGTGTATAATAACAGTAAATTAGATAAACTGCATAAACATTGCAGAATTTAATGAGAACTTTCAATTTTCCTAAGCGAATTTTAAATGATTTGTTTATTGTCACACCAACGCCATTTATTACCAATTTGCATTGGCTCAATTAACGAGCCAATTGAAAAATCCCCGGCCTTGCATAGCAAAATACATTTATATAAAAAATATTCGCCGCAGGCCAAATATGGAGAATACTGTGGAAGCCAAAGCAATATAAATCCTAAAACATGGATTTGTCCACCGTTTTCACTAACTTGTGACACGGTGCATTGCGGTGGTGAAACAGCACTTTCTTTTTCTTGAAATGCTGCCGTTTTTTGACGATTTCGTCTTTCAAATAGTCCCATAACTCCATGCAATGGTCGCTGTTGATGGTTCTTCCTTTTTTAAGGTAGTCATAAAAAATTATTCCATGCGCATCTCAAAACACAGACGACATAACCTTGCCAGCTGACTGTTGCCTTTTGCCAAGCTTAGGAGCGGTTTTATCGTGTGCAGTCCACTCGGATTGTCGGTTGGACTTTGGAGTAAAATGATGAAGCTGAGTTCCATCCATTATCACATATCGATATCTATGCAGAATTTCGGGTTTATATGATTGAGTATATCCAAACACTTCTCCGAATTATCAACTTGTCGTCGTTTTCGATCAAAAGTAATCCTGCATAGCACCTACTTTACACGGAGCTTTCTCATACCCAAATAACCGTGAATGATATGATGTACACATTCAGTTGATATCTTTAGAGTACCTGCATTCTCGACCAACTTCACTTGACGCTTATTCAAAATTTTTTTTTGAACTTTTTTGGTGTTTTCCTCGTTAAGAACCTCTTTCGGACGTGTTCTTAGCATAGCAATCCTTGATGCCTGAGGTTCTTATATTTTTAAATTTAAAGGGCATTATTTTATTAACACGCGAAATTGTTTCAAAATACCAAAAGTTGCTTCACTCAAAATAATGATCTGACACCTGTCAAATTTATACTCGTGCGATTAGACGGTTAGGGCTAACTAAAAATCATTTGGCTTTAATTCTAATTTGGTCATCTATGTGTTGGGATGGAGTGTATATTAGAACTTGATGATTGACTTCTATATGTTAGTCTTCTATATCTTGATCGGATTAAAAACCATGCCCGTTCAGTTGTGTAGCCTCAGCTGCCGAGCGAATATAATATATAATATAATAACTCCTGGTTAAGAAAAATTTATTTACCTGATACTTATAGAATTAAGCCGTGTAGTTAGAAAATGTTTCAGTCTGCCTCTTTTAGTTTTTGGGAAATCAATCTAAAGTTTCGTGCATGACCTTTTCTCTTCACGAAGGCGCTCTTTTATCGGTCTCGTCAATATCGGACCACTATATGTAGTATATAGCGCCGAATAAAAAGTCTATTAAAAATGAAGATCTTGTATAGAAATTGTTTTATTTTGCCAAATATCCTTACGAAATTTGGCACGCATTATTATCTATAACAACGGTACAATATCCAAACAAATTGTTTAGATCGGACCACTACAGCATATTGCTGCCATACAAACTGATGGATCAAAATCAAGTTAAAGAATTTGTCAGACCCTTTATTCTACAGCAAATTATATTTTCAGTCAGTAAAAAGTTAAGAATTGATATAATTTTGCTATTATAATGGTGTCCAATTAAGATAAAGAGAACAATTAATCCGTGAGAGAGTAACCAGGCTGCGTTAAGCGTTGGTGGAACGGGTCAAGCGGAAAAATATCGGCTGATTGCAACTCATGACTGGTAATTTGGCTATTGTAGTATTCATTTATGTAACTGTACATTTCTATTTTGTAATAGTGTATAGAGGATGGAGTCATGAGTAGAAGTTCACGCAAGTGAGGAAAGTTCTCTGATCGCCATTCACGTGGGAGTGGCCAGAAACGATTATTTTACATATGACTCAAGCAGCTCACGACTTCCGGTCTTTGACCAAGTATCCTCTGGGTACATCATCATCCATTTGAGGGCGAGCTAACGTGAGAAGGCGAAATATCCCCTACATAGGGTTGTGCGCTGGGTTCGGGACCCGCCACGTAAAAAAATACACCCCCAATGAATAATAACAACCAGCCGATGTTGTTAACTCGGCTATAATCACGTAAGCGGTGTCTACGCCAATTAAGAAGAAGAAGAAGTATAGATTTTTCACCTTTTTGCATTTTTTCTTTCACTCAATGGCAGCTCATTTGACTTTACTACTGGGTATATTGGGTATATATGCACTTTCTCATATAAGTCATATGTAGATATGTATTAGTGTGAAAATGCAAAAGCCAAGATAACAAAAACTATACATGAAACCATAATTCAACCACAAATACAACCACAATGATAGAATTAAACAATGACAAAAATGTTAATTCCATTTGCTGGCAGACGAAGAAGAAGAAGAAGAAGAAGAAGAAGAAGAAAATTAATAGCTGCAAATAGGAGAGTGAAATTCTGGGTATTTACTGTATATGTATGTTATATATACATACACATATTTATATATATTGATAATATAGACAATCTATAGGTTTCTTTTATGAATAAGTCTGTCTTCACTTGATGGAAATCATTGCTTATTTGCTTAACGCGCATAGAAATTGATGATCATAAATATTAATTTAACTGTAGATTTACATATGTACATATATATGTATAAAGAAATGTTTAGTTAAATGTTATATAACAATAGTTTTCCAATATGTATGGTCCTCCATATTGTTTGGCTGGCAAATATATGCTTAAATGCTAGAATAAATGCAAGCATGCAAATAAGAAAGTATGCGAACACCCACACATACATAAATACATCATTAACACACATTTCTCTCCATATACATACGTATATATAAGTGTGCATAGCCTCAAGTGACCTTTGCACTAAAATAATATACTTATAACTATAATTGCTACGCACAAGTTTACCAAAATTGTGTGTCAAACAAACACAATTGCATATAATATATATATATTAGGGTAAGTCCAAAAAAATGATTTTTCTGTTGCCTGGTACTTTATAAAACAGGTCCTTAGACACTTCCTTCAAAATCTCTCCAAGTTAGAGCTCCTACAGTTACTCCGCCTTACAGTTTTCTATTTTTTTCTTATTATCGGAAGGAAAAATCCATATCTTATTTTCAACTACTTGAAAAAATATCCTTTTACATTGATTTTGTACAAAAATGAATGCTCTGAGAAACGGTCTCTTACGAATCTTTTGTAAACCTAACCATTTAAAAGACATTAACGGGTAAAGTTAAATTTTTTTAAGATACATTTTTTTCTTTTATAACTCAACAACAAAAAAGTCATTTTAATTTGCAAAACTTATAGTTTTATAGGAAATTTTTTGACGTAAAAAGCGAAAAAGTATAATTTTTTTGACCCACCCTAATATAGATAAATTCACATCTCGCTTAATCTAAGTTCTGCGAACATAAAACCTACAGACTATTTAAAAAACTTTGATGTTTTGAGTTGAGAATTTTTTTTATAAAAAATAAGGTTTTTTTCACCCACCCTAATATATATGCATGCATAAGTATATACACACAATACATTTTATAATAATTTCTGTGCTTCTCTATAATTGTTTTTGTTAAGAAAATGTTTAATGAAACAACGCTTAACTGTAAAACAGGTAGTCATTAAACAATATCTTCTGCACTGTGTGTATGTGTATGTGGATATTGCCATACAGCATTTCATTTATATATCTTATGTGTGTGTGCGTTAGGCCTACAAGCACGCAGTTGCTGTTTGTGGCAGTAGCCGGCGGTAATGAAATATTAAATTGCTAGGATAACAATTACAGCAACAACAACAATTACAAACACTCAACATTGCTGCTTATGCAACGTAATTAGAAATTGTTGATTCACGTGCAGTGAGATAAGAATTGGCAACTAGAAATGCAGAAACGATGAATTAACACGGCAGGTTGAAGCGTCTTTTGCAATTAAAAATTAGAAATTTATTAATTTAATTATAATTTGTCTCTGAAAATAGGCAAAATTAATATTGCTTCGAGTTTCGATTTAGTCTTAATTCATACTGAAATATTGTATCAATGCTGCCCTCTTGTGGACAGGTACGATATTTCCTTGTAACTAATACTAATCTCGAAAGTTCGTCCAAAAGTCGATGCTACTGTAAGTTTCTTTCGGTTATCAGTTAAGTATATCTGCGTGGTTTGGGCGAACTTAAACCTGATTACACGAAATACTAACCCAAAATGAGTTAACCGATAAGGTTATCTCCCGCTCCATCAGTTAAGGCGCAGTTATGAACCTAAACACTCAATGCTTTATTCCGGAAAAATTACGCTTTGGTGCGGTTTATTGGACGTCGGCGTCATTGGGACATACTTTTTCGCTACCACTCAAAGATAACCGAATATTTTTGGCCCAAATTGGATGATATGGACTTGAACAATATCTCACAATCGATTTATTGAAAACCAAGTTTTTTGAACGCATTATCTCACAAAATGGCCCAGTCAATTGCCACCTCGGTCGTTCGATTTGACGAAAACCCCTTTACTCATGCCACAGGGTGAGCAGTATTTCTGTCTAGATGATGGAAGGTGTTTAGTTCACGTATGCTTGGTATATATTAAAGAGGCTTAAATAAGTCAACTGTTCGAATCATCAAAATAACGGTAGTTTTCTAAAAGTTTCTTAAGTAATTGGTAATGTCTAAACGATAGAACATATACGTAAGCAAAAATGTTTGGAATGCCCTCAGCTGCATACTTATATGGACACACATTACTTTTCAGGCTTAAGACAAACTTAAATATAATGATATTCTAGACATACAAGCAATAAATTTTGCAACACTCAAGTGAAAGTGCTTCAACTATGAGAATTTGAGCAATAAACTCAAGGTATATACGCACAACTATACATACTTAAGCACACATGTAAAGTAAATTTGTTTGTTATTGTAATTTACAACAATTGTAAATAATTCTGTCTACAACTGCTTGTCATTCTACAATGTTAGCAGCACTTATAACGGTACTATTTCCCCATGAGTTTGGGACTAGTTCGAATCAACTGCTGTTGTTGCTGGTGTTGTTGTTGCACACAAAGTCATGCTAAGATTTATGCATTTGGTACGCAGTGTTTAAATAAATAAACAGATTACCAAAGGCTAAAATCATAATGCTGCTACTTCTTCCGCTTCTTCGGGGTAAGCTCACCTAAAGTTTCAAAACATTGCACTTCAACGCGTCGACTTGGAA
Organism: Bactrocera dorsalis; assembly: GCF_023373825.1. Lineage (NCBI taxonomy): Eukaryota > Metazoa > Arthropoda > Insecta > Diptera > Tephritidae > Bactrocera > Bactrocera dorsalis. The sequence continues at coordinate 32,599,228 of NC_064304.1, read as the reverse complement.
GCTCGCACGAGTATTGAGAAGAATTAAAGATCTAATATTATAGCACTCACCAATACACATTCACACATATATTTATTTATGCATATTTGTGTATTAGGGTGTTCATTATGTTCCAAGTTGTTTGTGTTCTGCAAACGCCACCTGAAGTTTAATTCTTTTTGTGGCGGTATAAAACGTTTGTATAATATTATGGTAAACAAACAATCTACTATGAATTTTTTTTATATTTAAAGGCTTGTGCTTTAGTCTAGAAATTTTTTGTCTAAAAGCAAATAAATCCACAATTTTAGAAGAGTGATATTTGAACACAAAATTTTACAAAAACGGCTTTAAAAATAAATTTTTCAAAGCAAGTCTTCTTTAAAGTCATGCATTAAATGTACTGTGTCAATGCAGTACAACATGTCGTATGAGTAATCCAGGTCGTATAAATCACTTGCAAATAGGAAACAAGTTTTAGGGCAAAAACTGAAAAAAGAAAAAAATAAAATTGCGAAACCGGCTACCCTAATGTATGTATTTATGTGTGTGTGTACAACAGCAATTATCCATTAAAGCAAATTGAGTGTATTGCGGCTCAAAAATATTAGTATTCCGGCAGTTTAGTAGCTTTCGAAAATTAGATAATTGCATGTATGAATATGTGTTTGTGTGTATATGTGTTTAAAGGCATATAACTGCATTTCGAAGCTGCGTACTTTGACTTCAGTCGTATTTACTGTGAGTATGTAGCCTACAAAATCGCCTCTCTTTCCCTTCAATTGACTTAAGCAGTGGCAAGTTTGCACATTGCCTGTATTAAGTTACCGTTATTGGAGCAATGCAAGCATTTATTACTTATTTAATTCTCATGAATATAGTATTTTGTGGCTTCGCAGAGAAATATTCAGGGCATAAAATTATTTTCGTAAAGATGCCAGCTTACAAGTATTCAATATAATTGCCTAGGGAGTTTTATAGATATGTACTTAGAAGAGGTCCGTTTTGTTAGAGAAGACTTCAGAGGTATATAGTAAATATATGTACATATTTAACATTAAAATTAACTACTGACTGCATATGCGGAATAAACAGAGTTTTGTTGAGGTCTGCACAAAATTATTAAACAAATATTTGAAAATTATATACCTAGCTTATACCTCACTTACTGTGTACAAATCTGCCAACACATTCTTCTTATGCCATATATACACATTTGCAAACACCAGGACAGGAAAATGTGAAGAATCTTCAAAATACTTCACATGCTTCAACAGTCCAATACGAACAATTTCGGTGAAGTCGGTTCCGAAAATATCACTATAGTAGTGGAAATCTTAGAGTCCAACCTTCATGTCAGCTGTCAAGTCAATATTGACGATCAGGAAGATTTCTCTAGGTAAGTGTTAGGAAAGGAAAGGAGTCACATACTAAGTGCTTAGCTCTTCGTTTGAAATTTTATTGTCAATAATTAGACCGTTTGACCCAAAAACCACCAGATTTGACCAATAAGAGGGGAATTATGCTCTATCAGGACAACGCCAGATGATTCTTTTGTTATTCTATTATAGTCAGGACCAAACACCATGTGATAACAACCAGTCTGTGGCGAAAAACTGCGCTTCAAAAAAGTGTGTAACAATCGACTGTTTACGGTTTTCCAGCAAGAGCATAAGAGGGTCCAAACTGATTAAGCACGATCTCCTCATGACTTCATTTTATACCGCTACGCTATAGCTATTATTAGAGTACAAGTTCCCAAAGTTCATATAAAGCTAAAACTAAACACAGAACTTCGTTGTATATACTTAATTACAGAAATAACTTTTTGTGATACTGAAATCATTTATGTTTCTTTAAACCTGAAATTTAGCATTTAAAAATCAAACAAATTAGTCAGTGAAACCCTCATATACGAATCCTATAGAATCTTAATCTAAATAATTTCAATTAAAGGGATTTTATGTTTTAATTTCAGCTAAATCAGTTGAAGATGATGGTTTCAAATTTCGGTGATTCGAACAACAATGGATTCCAGATATCACAGAGAAAAGTTGAAAAACAGTCTAAGAAACAAATCTGAAAAACTGCAATAGCAACGAAAATAGAATAAGCAATGAAATGCCTTTTGAACGCTATAACTGAGTCCAATAAAATCGTTACGAGGTGATCGCCAACCCTTATGCCAAATATTCAATGCACCTAGAAGTGTTACTCATACGCCATGGCGTGCAAAGACTTGAACAGCGCAATAGTCTGAGTCCAACAAAATTATTACCTATACGAGGTGATCCGAACAGAAGTTTAAGAATGGAACACTATCGGAGCTATAGTCTCAACTTAAGGAAAAAATTGTGTTCTCTACAGACAATGTCGAACTGCGTCTATATTTTTCATATAAAGAGACTTTCATTATAACCTGACAACCATACAGAGGTCATAAATATCAAAACACCTCAAACTGGGCTACTCAATTGTAATTATATACATATACATACATTACAATGAGCCTAATCCCAAAGCTGTCTCACTCATTTCCAATCTATGGTAAGCAAAATGCTGGAATATCTACTTTAGTATGCCTTCATTTCGAAATTTCCACCTTGACACTTGCACAATACAAAGTTGGGCGCTGTCAATTTGTTGCTGCACTATTTATTGGCATAATTTCGTAATAATTTTGATTTGAACGAAATTGTGCTTTCAAATTCTCAGACACAATGGTACTGGCCCTGATATTTACATGTCTGTGCGTAAATATTATTCTGATAATGTTGCATATATGTGTGTGAGCGCCCTCACATGCATATTTCATCTCTACCAGCTGCATGCAATAATTTCCTTCTTGCTGTCTTATTTCCCATTCGGAATGCAAATAATTTTAATTGCTTGTTAATGTAATATTCCCATTTGCAGGAGAATACGAAAGCATTGCACTTTAATTATTTGCAGTAAATTTCATTGATATTAATCGAGAAGGTTGGAGGAATTTCGTTAAACATATTATTACTTAATAATTTGGCGAGACGAAAGCATGTATTTAATGCTCTTTATGTGTATATATGTTAACAATTATTTAAAAAAAAATAATAATTTTATAGATAAAAAAAATATTTCGAATGCAAAGCTTTTTTTTTACATATTTTTTTATTGATAATTTTGTGTTGGAACAACTTGAAAAGTAAAACGATTTCTTTGAGAAAATAATTTCAGCCTCATCGCAGCTAATTTTCATCTGGAGGCGTGGTAAGAAAAAAACTAAACTTCTGCGAAGTAAATCCACAAATTACTCATGAGCAACCATTACATTCACCTGAATTGATATCTTGATGTATTACTTCTTTTGAAATGACGCTGGTGTCATCGTTACTGTCAATGGAGAGCGGTATGGATCGACGATAACCAACTTTTTATCCGCAAATCGAAAAAGTTGATCTTGACAACACCAAGATCTAACAAGGCAGGGCTACGTGCCACTTAACAACCAAATTATTGCAAGAAAAATTTGCAGACTCAATTAATTCAAGAAATTGTGAAAATATGACATAGAAAATGACATAGAACGGCCTCCAATTAGTTGTGAAATAACACAATCAGACTATGTACTTCTTCTGTGGTGATTTGAAATCATTGGTCGTTAGCAATAAGCCGGGCCTTCTTCAAGCTTTAAAAGGCAATATTAAACGTGCTATTCATGACATACTTACGACTTGATTCAGTGGAAAAAGTACTCGAAAATGGAATTCATCGAATTCGTACTTGAAAAAGGAGTCTTGGAGGCCATTTGAATGTTGATGTTATGTTCATAACTTATTTGTATCGACTCTACTTCTCATTAAATAAAAGACATTTGAATTTCTTTAATGATTTTGGAAACCCCTGTGTATGTCATAAGGAAAGAATTTTGCTTTTGAAGCAGGTCTCGCTACCTAAGAGTGTAACCTCAAAAAGCTACTAGTCTTGTGTTGCTTGCGACATTATTTAAGTATATCAGAAGAATATGAAAATGACAGACTCTTATACCTTAAGCTTTTCCTCAAATGGACTTGCCTTTAGTGCTATTACCTTTGTTTATTTCATTGCCTTCAGTAACTGCCGAATATCGCCTTTAGCATTGAGTCACCTTGGTGATAATATAGTGTTAAGAAAGAAGCGAGTCTCTTACAGTATTTCAAAAGGGTTTCAAATATTATTCAGAATATTAAGTTTTAATAGATTATTTTAAGCCTTGTAGGTAGTATTAAAAACTAGACTACAAAAATCCAAATTTTTGGACATCTCTTTTATTTTCATGTGAGTGGAAATATTTTTCTTTCAGAAATAATATATTTTTTATTAAATATTTTCTAATTTGCCTTAGATCTGTTGAGCTAAATCCAGCTGGGTCTCCAGTTAACATCTGAGCGGGCGCTACTATATAATTTATTCGGTAGAAAACTATCTCGTAGTCTACGAAATGCTCATAAAAGTTCAGAATCATAAATATTCATAAAAATTTTAACCAATAATTCATAAATGAAGCTGTTTCCAGTAATAATATGCTCAAACTTCATGAAATTGCTTTCCAAATTCAATTTTAAAATATTTAGTAAGCAATTGTAGTTTTTATAAGTTCCAATAGTATTAGTGTTTATTGCTGTTGTCACCCATAGAAACAAAGAGGAAGACAATTTATGTACGCTCTGCAAATAATTCAAGAAACTAAAATTTCTCAAGAGATTCTTAAATATTTCATTAAAAAAATAGCAAAATTAAACCTGAAAATAGTGTTTATATATGAATGCGTACCTTATTTACTTGTTTGAGGGAAAACATTTCTTTGCTCCATCTCTCTCACTCTCCACCACTCTCTACATTCAAATAATTGAGTTTATTTACTGAGCATTACTTTATTATTATTTCAACTCAATATCTGCTATTTTCCTAAATTTAGCATATGCAAAGTCAGCTGCAATCACTGCAATCATATTCATTAGATTTCTTCAAGCAGCTACCAAACAAATGTTACTCATACGCCACGCCAACCCTCATGCCGATATCAACAGTGCTCCTGCAAGTGTTACTCAGACGCCGTGGCGTGCAAAGAATTCAACAGCGCAATGGCCTCACATTTCAGTTCGGCAAATTGATTGCGCAGGCCGCGTTTAACTTTTCGTTCTTATTGTTGTTGTTGTAGTTTTATTTGTGTTATTGTTGGTTCAGGTGCGCTGAGAGTGCACAAGTGTTTGTGCATTATTTTGTAGCACGAGTAACGCAAGCTCACGAAATGCACATGGAAACACGGAGCTAAGTAAACAACAGCGCAGAAAACTGTGCACGCAAAAAGTTTGCAACGCCGGCAAAGCCAAACTTAATTTCGCTAGATGTGCTTGTTAGTTAGCCACACACACACACACACACATACATACATGCACATATGCGCTATTGTTGTAGTTGTTCATATTTACTTAGCGCATGGCATCCCAATTTGCCGCTGCAAGCAAGCGAGCGCTTGAATATATGCCCCCTCAGTGTGTGTATATGTGTTTGTATTCGTATATGTTTGTGTGTTTGTATGTTCGGCGCACACAAATAAAATTTCAAGTGTGTACTTAATATTGTTTTTGAAGACTTTCCGTGTGTGTTTTTGCGCAGATTTTTGTTCTTGTTTTTTGGCAATGCGCTGCAAAACAAACAATAACAATTGCAACGCGTGCAGCGACTAAAGTAAATAGCAAACACAAATACAAATGCGAAGGCTGTGATTAGCAATTGTGACTGCAATCCACTGCAAACACATATACTTATATGTAAACAAGGACACACACACACAAATACATTCTTGATTGCTTTGTGTATATGTGTGCGCTATCAATTGTTCGAGCTAATAGTTGACCGGTTGACTACTGCGCGCCGCCGCCGCCTCGGCCCGCAACGCAGCTAAACGGCTTAACTAGCTAAATTGGCGTAGGCACACACACATACAGAAATGTACAAACACACACATACATGCAAGTTGACTCATATTGACGCTATCATTGCCTAACTATGCACGTTAAGGACTCAAATAATACACACACACTTATAAGCAAACAAAAATAGACAAACACGCTAACACAAACACTCATGCAAACTCACTCATACACAGAGACGCTCACACACATACTCATTTATTAAACATATTGAATGCGCGCAAATATGCATGAACACAAAGTGTGCTCACTGCCCCTCGCCCTCTCCGCCAACCATAAATTACTGCCATGGCTGGCAACTAGGCGTGCAACAAACCTAACTGCATGCTACGGCTGTCCGCCGCCGCCCTTCGTACTGCCCACAAACTATTGCCAAGTCATCGATATGCAAGGCATGCCACTTACCTCAAGGCAAACAGGACACTCCAATAATTGGGCAATGTGTTGCAGGCATGTGGCGAACTTCTGCAGTGACTGCTGATTAATGCTGGAATGCTGTTGATGCGCCCGTTGCACACGCTGCAAATATGCGCCGCAATGTAAAGTTGCAAAGTCGCCGTGTTCGCATGAAAAGAGAGAGAGAAGCAAAGTAAATTTTTGAGTAGAAATATCGGAAAGTTTCTAAATAAATCTCTTCAATTAAGGAGTTCGGTGTGGGAATTTTGGTATTTTTCAACTTTTCGTTGATTGGGGAGAAAATATTGTAGTTCTAAATACGAAAAATAAAATATTATTGAGTAAATCCTTTGAGCTGTAAGTAACTGAGACTTTGCTGACTAAATAAATGAAGTGATATGTAGAAATTTGCAAGCGTAAATTCTTTTTAGATATTAAAAGGATTTGTAAATATGGTCCCTCTATATAGAAACCTAGCAGAAATGTAAAATACCTCCATGGACAAAAAGCTTTATTTCTACTTCAAAGGAGAACTTGTTTAGCTCTTAGCGGTTTGGTAGCAAATAATCATCATTGGCTCTTTGTACACAAAATCTCTTCAGCTTTTCCTTAATTTCATCAGCGTCCATGGTTGGTATTTTCAGTCAATATTCCGCTATCTTGTAGATGGTTGAACTTAACTCACAACTCTCTTCCTTGTAAAACTTGTTATGCAATAAAAGGTTCCTGGTTGATCACTATTTACACAACCTATAAGATCCATTGCGTGCATGGTCAATAATGGCTTTGAGCTCAGTCCATCTTCTATAGAGCTTTAGTAATACTGTATACATTTATCATCTTGCTGGCTTGTTCCTCTGCAATATCCATATGACTGTCAGCTATGCGATTTTGAGTCGAAATTTACATGAGTATTACATCTCTGTACAATTTTAGAAAAGACTTAAACTCTATTTATTGTGTTCAGCTAGACAATCGCTATAACAGTTGACCTCATATCTAACCTACCTCACTACTCTAACTCCAATAACGACAGGAAAAGGTACTTTATTCGGTTGTATCGAAGCTGTAAAACTCTTTACCCTCACATAGCATTTTTTATAAAATAAAAGGGTATACAGAGTTTATTATCTATATTTTGATGAATTTTTTTTTCACGTTTTCTGTTCCTGGAGAAGGGAAAAAGCGGGTAGCATTCATGGCAGCCGCTAAACATTTTAATTCTGTTGTTCTCTCCAAAAATTCAATATATTTTCTGAAACCGAACAACTGTACCGAATAATAGGTCCAGTGCCGAGATCTGACCACCAACTTCAGGTCCTCATGGCGGTCGACTAATATTTCAACAAGTCCAGAATCTTGCGATATATTCGACCCACTGAACTTATTCGAAGTAGTTGTCACCAGAACATAATATCAACTGGCCATATGGACTATGAATTATATTATATTACTAAAATAGAAAGGGTTTCGTCTGGTAAGCCAATTTGTATTTTACTAGCATCGCGATGAAATACTAAAACCATTAGATTCGTGCGAGTTGGTTCTCAGAAGAATAACATGTAGTACCAACACTATCAAAGCCAGAAGAGAATATATCTATAAATTGCTCTCCACACTTTTTGGATTCAGTTAAGAAACATTTTATTCTCAAAAATCATAATGAAAGAAATTAAGTACCCGCTTTACTTAATTTTGCCACCACTGTGACATGAGTCTCGCTAGTGGTTCTATCTCTATGCAAACTCGCTCAGGAAGGCTTACATTTGTTAATTATAACAAAAATGAAAACGTTTCCCCAAAATTTGATATTAAAGATAAGTAAGACCTTTACTATAATCTGTATAATATTTTACTTTTCTAAATGGTCCAGTGTGCTCGAATTAATAAAAACTTTATTAATTAGAAATATGCACTTATCCCCATTTACTTATTCGAAAATCTTGTGAGTACATCGAAGCTAGATATTTTTAGTTATGAAAAATATTTTTAACACTTTGAGCAATTAATTATATACAAATAAATATCCACATCCTAATATTTATCTACCCTGGAACTCCTATACACCTTGATTTGATACCGATGAGAATAGACTGAAAATTGTTTTTAAAGTCTTTAACTTTTTTAGAGATAATTTTGAATGGATATAATATGAATTTTGAAGGGAATTTAATGTCGGTGGACGCGAAGATAAGCTTTTAATAAATTAGTTTATTCATAACAATATTTTGGGCTTCATGACTTAAAGTTTTGACTATCTAGCGCCAACCTAAACTCTTTCACGGCTTCCCATGGCATTCCAAAGCCAAAGCATATTTTCAAGCGTATTTGGTATATACCTTCGAATAAGATAGGATTGCACTTATACGAGTATGTATGGAAACTGCGACTATTTCCTTTTGTAGAATTTCCTCAATATATAAGATCACATCAATACTTAGGCTATCAATAAATATATAAATTTTTGCTCTATCTTACTCCATCTCCCCTTAAGTTTCCTAAAGTGTTAGGACAATGAATATATCGATAACATATGAAGCAAACATATGAATTTGGTGGAATGGGTTGTCCAAGAGTAGGTAGCGAATGCTCTAACGTACTTTAAAGTCTGCTTTAATAGACACTTTCATCAAAGCATTCAGTAGTCATCCTACTTATAACTGAGCTGCGGTAGGCATTTTACTGAAAACTTTTTGACACTTAAGTGAGGTCCAATGCCAATGATGCTAATGACCTTTTCAGATGCGCGACTAAGTTCTTACTGTTTGTCAATGGATGGCTCCAGCATATGACCGATGTTTTGCCAAAAAATCGTCATTTGCGGGAAATGTTAATTTTCCTCTTTGAGTTAAAGAAATCGGAGGCTGAAACAACATATTTTGATTGGTTTTGTCGCTTCAAAGACGGCGATTTTGATATTAATGACAAAAAGCATTCGCTGCTCGACGAGGATCAGTGTCAAACGCACGAAGGGCTTGCTTCAGCATTGGAAGTCATCCTTCAAGCCGTTTTAAAACGACTAAATGCACTGGGAGTGATTCAGAAACAACGAATTTTTTTTCTATGACCTCAATACCAGAAGAGGCATGAAAAGGTGATTCTGCCACACGTCAAACTCGGTCTCACTTTGCAAAAACCATTATATATTCACCTGATATTGCACCATCCGATGATTACTTGTTCCGTTAGAAGTCACATGGTCAGGATCAGAATCAGTAAGTGGGTTACAAGACGACCCGTTTCTTTGGCTTAATTTTTAGATACCATCACGAGATGAAAAATTTCAACCTAATGGTATTCGAGCTTTATGCGAAATATGGAAACAAAATTGTGACTAGCGATGGGCAGTACTTCAAACAATTTATTTGTAAACATTTTCGTACAACAAATTTGCATTTTTAGCAAGAACTTAGTTGCATATCTAATATTAGGACTTTATTTATTGCTTGGAACCTCGAATTATTATTGACTAGACGAGAAGCGATCTTGTGAGAGTGATACTTACTGATAAGTGTAATTTTTATTCCTTATTGGCCCCATTTTTGACTAGAAGCTTGGACCTCAATAACTGTCCCGCAGTTCCGTCAATTGTTTGATTCTCTCACATATACGTTTTGTAAGCCTTTCCCAGGACACTTGACGTATATTAATCGGCAACCATGGAAACCACCTCCTTACTTCTATCTACAACAACTTATGCACAATGGCTCGCTTTGTTTTGGTCTTAAGTAAATATTCAAAGCGTGCGACGGCAGCGTGAGGCAGATTTTGAAAATTGATTGAAATTGATATGCGCCCCACTTCATGAACTCACTCACTCTCCTCTCAGAAGCCTAGAAACCCTTGGCGATTAACAATCGAGTGTGTTTGTGTGTGTGTGCGTATGTGCTAGCGGTTGTTTATGGCTTACGTTTGCATATTTAGGTCAATTAAATTGTAATGCAGCATAATGACAGTCAATATATTGCCTCTGCATGGATAATTCAATAAAGTTGTTTGGCTGCTGCACTCAAGTCAAAGGGAGCGGCAGGATGGCTGCTGGCTTGCTGAGCGCATTTACGCATGTATATGTATGTATGCGTGTTTGCTGCGCATACTGACATAATTAAATTTGTATTTGGGTAATGCACGCATACACTGAAATTCCTTCACATCGGCTGGGCCGTTGTTCATAAGCTAAATTACCTCAATTGAATGAGAGCGCTGGTCTTCATCTCTACAATGTTGACTTTTTCAAGTATTATTATGTACAAAACTTCGAGACAAATTTTTTTCATAAATTTTTGAATTTTTCAAATTTCGTAACTTTTGCGAACGGTTTATTGCCTTTCTAACCTAAAACTGCTCATATGGTAATGTGACCTTGAGTTTGTTTCCGTTAAACGGTTTATTAATAACTTCGCTAACTAAGCGTGAAAAATTTACAGCCAATGCTAAGTGCTACCGTTATGGCTGGAAACAAACGAAGCGTTTCATGCCGTTGCAGAGGCACGACTGACCCACATTCTCGTCGTATGCTTGCAAAAAACATATTACAACAACAAACGTGTAGCTGAATCTCTGGCATTTATGTAATAGCAAAGCGTGATGACTACCTTAATTAATGAAGATTGCGTGAAGAAGTCGTTAACGTTTTGCAACAACAAAGAAACGCTAACAAAATGCATGCATCGCGTGCAAGTTGCAACATGTTCGACACGTAGTGAAGTTCTGGTAACAGTAAAAAAAGTACAGTAAAGAAAAGCTATATTGGCGCGAAATAGAAGCCGTTAGGCCACAAAGCTTTGAGTTGCTGTGGTGCTAGCTGGGCGTAGTCATTTCTGAAATATATATCATCGCTTACAATGCAAAACAACGTATCATCAAATAAATCGAAAATCGCTGTCAGATATAAGAACCAATATATAACCATTTTATAACCAAAATTCTAATATTGTTTCAATATGACTGTATGATAACCAATATATAACCAGTTTATAACCTAAATACACATTTTGTTTCAATACGACTGGTTTCCATTATATCGTTTTTTCTTCACTTGTCAACTTATGAAAAGTAATGTTACGTTATTTTGCATTTTAGTTGACGATGTGTTGCTTTAGTTTCTAAACAAGAGTCGAAAATTACTTAAAAAAGCAGATTAAATATGACACAACAGAACTGAAGAGTTCTTTAACTGATTTTTTAGAAACTTCAAAAAAATTCAGTAGGTACGGCAATAATTCTCTATCGGATATTCGCCTTCAGTCTCGAAAAAGCTACATTAGCAAGAAGCTTGAATATGTCCAACGAGCAGCCCTCATCAGCGTCTGCGGACTACTCCAACAATATCAAAATAATGACAGGTACACATTGTTACGAAGTGCGCTTTCAGACTCAAGGAACCTGGATACATGAAGTAGTCCGAAAAAGGACATGTTGAAGTTCTCTTCTCTTTCAATTGTATTGCTGACAGCTTGGATCAATATGCACACATAACAATAAGGGATTTGTGGATGGGGAGGAGATGCTGACTAAGAGGCGCAGTGAACGTATATTATGAAGCTAGGAGAGAAGTTTGGAAGAGGGGTCTTCTTTCAGGTGCTCCCAATCTTAGTTCTACGCTTAAGGACCTATGGAGTGTTTTTTCAGGCACATCTGGCTACACTTCATAGCAGTACGTCTACAGCTAACTTAATAGCAGCCTCTTTAGGGGAGATAAGCACTCGCTCCAAAGACAGAGCGGCAATAATTTGCGTTCAAAACTGTCCTCACAATAAATGGCATCAAGCCTCTTTATCATCAGACTCGTTTGGGTATCCGACCATAGCGGAATAGCTGGTAATTGTTTAATCGATGAGCCAGCCAGAGAGGACATCTCTGCTTCACAATGTGAACGAGTTGGATATCCATTAGCATATTCTAGCACTGGCCCAAAGGCAGGTCAACGATCCGCTAATGTACTAGTGCGAGATCCTTTTTGTGCTTGAATAGAAAGCAGGAGATCTACTGAACTACTTGCCTTGCAAAATTCAACTCGCCGCAATGCGTTGTCCAACACACATTCATGGTTCAAGTTAAAAGTTGTGTTGGGCGCAAGATGTCAAACTTGTATGGAGATGAGTTGGAAGCATCTAGTCGCTTTCTCCCTTTCTTTCAGTCTTTTGGAAGACTGAAGTTGAAACAGGTGATAGGTACAAAGAACTTTGCTGATTTTAGGGGATCTTATGTTCAACTATATTGGATACCTTAATGGACTGGATTTCTAAGATGTCCAAGTAAAATCTCTGTTATGAACGACCTTTTAGCCTAACCCATCCTAACTTAGGAATTATTGAAACCTTAACAAATATAACTCTCATATACTTCACTCACCTTTCGTTGCCCCTCCACCTGCGAAACCATCGTTTCACTATCACTACTGTTCGTTACATTCGCTTCCTCATAATCTTCATCATTGTCCTCACTGCAGCTGCTGTCTTCCTCCGTTTGATTGCGCCAAATCACCACGCTTACATCGGTCGCACCACTCTGCCAATGTTCCCGTATTCTAGTAGCAATTTCAAAAATTTTCTGTCCCAGCACATCGTTGCCATTGAACTCCAGCACTGTATCGCCGACGCGCATGCCGGCTTCTTCCGCGCTGGAGCCCTCCTGTATGCCACTCACCCACGGATAGGGATCCCAGGGCGCTCGACTTAGGTGTAGGCCCAGTGTGCCATTCGGACAGGCATTTATTTTGCAGATTTTTAGCATTTCTTTGTTTGTCAGTTCTTCCTTTGTCTGATAGTGAAGGCTAGAAAAAAAATTGTATATATTTAGTAAACTTAGTAGATAAATACGGAATAAATGTTGTGGTACTATTGAAAACCATCAATGGCGCCAAGGTCCAGTTCGATTTTTATTTTTGTGAAATTTTTTTATACTTTTCCACTATTTTTTACAGTCTCATAAATTTCAAACCTGATAAATATCTGTTAGTGAAAACTGGGTAACTCGATTCTCTGAAAAAAGAGATTGTATGTGTTCTGTGGTGCTAAAGAGAGAGGTTCTATAATATTTCAACTGCAAATTGCAATCCCAAAAATCATTAAATAACTACGAATCTGTATTTACCAGATTTTGCTTCTTGAATTAACCTACTTGGCTCACATTGTAAATACAACTAGCCTCAGACCGGTCAGGATCAATATGAATACTTTAACAAGATTGGGACTCAGATGTCATAATCAGAAGCAGATTTCATCAAAACTTTATGAATCTTCTATGGATTGGGGTCAGGGTTAAAGGAATTAACATATAACGCAAAAAAATTATCGACACTTTTCTGTCGGAATAAACTTATATATCTTTCAAACTGATTAATCACTTAAGCGATCAGTAAGCCCAAATATATTTCAACGAATGTTGCTTTCAACTTATAAATCGATAAAGTAAATAAAAACCAATTCTAAACTTTTGAAATACGGGGTTCCAGGCCACAAGAGCATTCCAGGAAACGAAATAGCTCTTGAAATTGACAAAGGACCATCCGTCTGGCTACCGAACCAGTACAAGTAATACGCACTCCGAAAGCAATGTCAGACCGATCAAGGTGAGATGGAATATCTTAGGGACATATATAGTACATTCGACTAGGCCGGGTGAACATTAGTAGGTACATGAACGAAATTACAAGGAAGTAGACCTATTTTCTCTGCTTCTATCTGGCCTTATCTAGAACTCATCTCAGAAATTTAATACTTTCGCAGTTCAAGAGACAGTATGAAGTATTCCACTTAGATGTCCAGTCATCGCAAAAAGGAGACGTGCTTTATGACAAATACGACAGAACCGAGACCCCCAAATAAACGACAAGACTCGGACGGAAATTCGTACTTTGTTTTATCCAAAAACTCCTAAAGATATACCATGAGAATCGACGAAATATCGATCATGATTACAAAGACATTTTAATGTTAGTCTAGAAAAAAGCTGGAGGAAGTGACAAGATGATTTCTCCTTACCTTCCTCCACACAATGATAACACTTATAATTGTTGTAAGATTAACATTGTTAAAAGTCCGTAGTTTGGATAAACCCTTACGGTTCACTCCGGTTCAGAAGGGTCCGTAAGTCGCACAAGTTCTGGTTGTGGAACAGCGTTTGCTAAGCTCACTGGAGGTACAATGGTCCCTTCGACAGAATCAAGCAGACATCGGAGAATCATATTAAATTGAAGAACGGGTGTCCTCCCTAGACAGATCGTCGGTTTTGCAGTTTCTAGTAATTCCGCTGAGTTCGGACAGACACCTCCTCTTGAAAGAAGCTACAGTAGTCTGCTAATCTGCAACTAGAGTTGATGGAGAGCTCCCGAAGGAAGACTCTACTTCCTACTCTCCCCCTGAACTTTGATACATCTATAAAAAAACCGACTGCACCCATCCTACAACGGCTTCGTCCCGTCCACAAATCTCTCGCAGATATATAAGCCGAGGAAGAACTTTCAAGAGAAAGTTCTGCGGTGCAGTGATCTGGTAAAATAGAGCACCACTTTTAGTAAGAGATCCCACTTTTCCCAATTGCTCGTCTACAAGAATATAAGGCGACAGATGCCTTTCTCATTCTCTCCTCGAAATTTAGCTTCCTTGAAAGCTTTCTATCAAGAAGAAGCTCCAAGTATTTCACGCGATCTACGGGTCGCAGAATACCGCCCTCCTACAAAGAGAGAGTAATGTCAGAGATTTTATACCTCTTGTTAGATAAAACTAGCTCAGTTTTATTTGGATTTATGGGCAATCCATTTCTCTCTGGACACAAATCGTAGCTGAGATCTATATATTACTACCGATCTAACTTATATTCAATGAACTTCCGGCTTTCTTCAAAGAATTGAAAAATCAGTGTGTTATCACCACACCTGACTTCAAAAAAAATACCTTTGCATAACCCCACAACTCAGTGTGTTGTCTTTCCGTCGCGATTCTGCCGGACAGCGAGCAAGCAGCATAACCAGCATGTCAACAAAGATAAAATCTCACAATCATATGTGGTAGTCACTTGCCCAGCGACCTCAGCACGCCACTTGCCAAGCCACAATAATAATAAAGACACCGTTAACAGCTGCCGCACACTCACATACATACAGATGGCAAGAGCGGGCGCGACAACGTGCCATCAGCGCTTGACGGTTGACGCTGGGCAAAAGTGCTTGTCACTCGGCTCTCACTGACGTTCACCGGCCGTTGATGCGTGTTTGTTGACGTGAATTTAATTGCCGCTTGAATTGGCACAAAGCCTTCACCTACAAAATCGGTGTGCAAACATGACAAAAACAATAATAACAACAGCAACAGCCACAGAGCTGATAACCCTTTTCTGAGCTGTGAGCTAACACAGAAAACCCCAATAACATGAAGCGGTGAAATAAAAACAACAACAACAAAGTGCACAGCGTCATTACGACACACGTGAGTAGACACCTGAGCAAGGCGCTACGTGCATGTGAACATACATACATATATGAACATTCATTTATGTTGATGTGTATGTATGGGTGCGTCTATTTGTATGCAACGCCGAACGCGCCCAAATGTTCATTTAATTTTTGCTATTTGCTTGTCTCTTTGGTTGCGCCGGCGACCTTAAAAGGTACACATACATATGTTGTTGTTGCTCTTTTGTTACTGCAATTTCAGTTGTTGTGGTTGTTGTTGTTGCTGGCGTGTGTCGCTTGTCGATCAGGTGTTACCTCGTTGTTGTTGTTGTACGCTTCTCGTTAGTACAGTTCCCACTGTTGTTGTTGCCACTAATGTTATTGTTTTTGTTGCAATTTTTGTTGTATTACAAATGACATCGTTTACATGACGATCACGTTATCGCCATCGAAAGTGAAGCCGCCGTCGTGTGCATCGCATGAACGCATTAATGGCTCAAAGCCTTTGGTTGGGCGGCATTTTCGATGACAGCGGAGTAATTGCCTGGCTTAGCCCTGAAACGGGGGGACAACGAAATGGAAATATAAACACGATTTGGTGACCTTGAGTTTAAAGACGGCGCTATGGAAAGGTGGTTTAAATTTAATGACTGGTGATGTGACATAAAGTGAAATAGATTTCTTAACTGCTGCCTTGGAAAATGAGAAAAATATTTGAAAGGATGACGAGTTAATAAAGCGTCATACCTTATTTTTTCCCTAAGCTGAAGTGAAAACATATTAGATACTATGATATCGGTCCAGTGAGCCAATTACTTTACATAAATTGTTCCCACCACAGATTTGCAACAGGCTTAAAGTGCTATAACTATACTTCAAGGCTCCTCATCCATATCGAAAGCTACTGGAATCAGAAAACAATGGTGCTTGAACTGCCCAAATAGGATCACCGTGATCACCCCAGAACTTAGTATGAAATTAATAAATTATCGATTTTTTTCATTTCATGATGTACATACGTACATATTCATTAATAGCGGCTAACAACTCTAACTCCGAATTCACTACAAATTTATTAGAGAATTAAGGAATTGGTATCAAACCAAAAACATGCCTGTTTAGGCAGGTTTTACTTAACGTGTAGTTTCCCGCCTTCATATTGCTTAAAAAAATCTGTGTTTCACCCTTTACTTTCGTTATCCGAAATTGTAAGTTAATTAACACTGTTGCAAATGATTCCAGAAGTAAGTAACATACATATGTATATTTAAAACTCTTTTGGAAAACCCCTTTAATTTTGGTAGACAAGTTACAGTCAATGAAATCATATATGCGCGGTGAATAATTCAGACTTTACTTCAAAAAAACAAGTCAATGGCTAAAAACGGTTTTTCTCGATTTTGAGAAAAACTTGAAGTCCAATGGAAAAAATTCCCGGGTAAATGATATTTCAAAATAATTTATTTTTTTCAATTGGTAGGACTGTCCCTGATTACTATGCCAAATATTAAAAAGTGAAGTACTCGTATATGGTGTTTAACATCGCTTGCAAGTCCGGTCGAATGATTTTGGTGTAAATTTTGGGTATGAACTGCGTTCTTGCTCGACTCATCCCGATAAAGATGAAATTTTTCTAAAAGAAGACTATTTTGACCGAATTTAAAACGAAAAATGCAATGAATATCATCGATCAACCAGCGTATTCATCAGATTTGGCTCCGTGTGATTTTTTCTAGTTTCCCAAACTGAAATTGGCCCTAGGTGGAAACCGTTTTTAGTCGATCGAAGAGATTAAACAAAATTCGCTGAAAGTGCTGAAGGCCATCCCAAAAAGTGATTGGGAAAAGTGTTTCGAGGAATATTTTGTTTTTTATTGACAATTTCTGAGTTCTTTTTTGTCACAAGTACACAAATTTTATTTTTTCATTATTTTGATGCCTCAAGTACACCCAGCGTCTACCAACAGAGAGGACGTGATTTTTACAGCTCGTGGCGACCGTGTTTGTTTACGGATTTGTGTCAAATTTCGCCAGAGTGTTCAGTAAAGCTTACCATATCTTCATGTTACATTCAATTTTGTTACATCGCTTGGAAATTATTCAAGATTCAACGCCGATTTCTCCGAAAAATTATACTCTCAGTAAATAACAATTTATGGCTTAATGGCTTTGTCAACAAACAAAATTTTCACTATTAGGGTGAGTCAAATCCTCGTTTGGTTCAGGAAACGTAATTGCATCCTCAAAAGTCAACCGTTTGGTATGGATTGTGGTGTGCAAAGTTTGGCGACACTCTCATAAACCCTACAAGAATCACTTCACCTGCAGAAACTGTTTTGGCATCAGTTCTGTTGATTTTAAATATACAATGGGCTCCATGGCATTAGAGACAGCTAAAACTTATATTTAATTAACATTGAAATATATATGAAGCAAAGCTTTCACTTTCATTTACTTACTGACCTAACCTAATTAATTGTTTGGAAATGAGCTTAAGCCTTTGCCATCTTACATAGATGACTATTGATTTTGCTTAACTCATAGTTTCTTCATATTTGCTTCATTCATGTATAGTATTACTATTACATATATACAGGATTATTGTGTATGTATAGATAATATGGGCATAAGCTGCTTTAAAGTACTTTTCAAATAATGAAAGCACACACACACACGCACAATTCATTGTGCAAGCTTTTGTGTGATTTACTTGAGAAAGGAGGAAATAAAAATATATACATATATATGCATTACATGTATGTATATATTTTCAAAAATAAAGAAATTTTGCCACTGACTCATCATAAAATATTTTCGCCACAAGGCGGACATACTTACGTACTTCAGTGAGAAGCGGATTTAAGCGGTAATCACGACAGCAGCACGAATAATTTTGAGCGCGCAAAAAAAGTTCACGTACCTCGGGAAAAAAATTGACGCAGATCTGCTGTGGAAGCCACACGTATCCGCATGTGAGTAAAACACACACACATCCATACATATATACAGATCTGAGTTAGTGTATGAATGTGAGTACAGGTATTTAAGCTCATACCGGAACTACGAGAGCAAATGTTGGCAGCACCCAAGCGCACTTAAGCACACAGCAATGAACAACAGCATCACAACAACAGCAATAACAATAACAAAAAATAAACATTAAGTATTTAATGAATAAAAGGCAAAAAATAAAAGTAAAAACAAATGAACAAACTCGCAAAAGCTGTCGAACGGCAAAGTTATAAATAAATGTTCAAGCCAAACGCATTAAGCGACGCTTATACATACATATGTACAAACAAATGTACACATGCAGTAACCAGTAGGTGTTCGCTCGCTTAAATGGTCAGCGTAATTCATCAACTCACATGCTCAACGCCATAATTGGCGGCAAACAGCGGCGGCAACATTCTCAGCCAGAAAAGTTTTGGTGCCGCGTTGCTTTATTTTTTTTAGAACACCCTCCAATGTGCGCTTTTCTACATCCACACTCATGCTCAGGCTTACCTCAGAATACCTCGAATACTGGTTGCGTTTCAGATTTAACGATAATGCTGCAGTTCTGATGGGGAAGCGACCATTTTCTAGTTTATTTTCTTAACTTTATGTTAACTTTTATTTCATATATTTTATTTTCGTTTAACAGTGCGCACTTCATTTATCATCTCGCAGACAGCTGATGTGCTTGGGTCGAGCCAAGCCGCCACAAATCCACTTAGAGTGACACTTGAAAGGCAAAATGCCAAAGTGACGCACATTTCGCATCAAGTTCATGCTATGATATGAGGAGGTTATGTATATTGCAAATATACATTTCGCATAGATTCATATAAGTATCGAGAATGTTACATAAGAGAGGCAAACTGTCAAAGTTTAATAGTATTTGTAAACAATTGTCGCTCATGACGTCAAGAACTAAAGCATTTCGCTATCAATTTTACCATAAAAGAAATAATTTTACGAAACCGTGATCTTCACTTTCGACACTTTAGACATATTTAGTGTGGGCAAAAACTAGTAAGACGTTGTTCATAAATTAAAATTTTTAATTTTTTCATAGTTAATGTAATCTCCCTTGGCCTAATTCACTTTTGGCAACGTTTTTTCAATCCTCGAAACAGTTGTTAAAGTCAATTTCCGGAATAGCCTTCAATGCGCGTAGTGATTCACGTTTAATGTCTTCAAATGACTCAAAACGGTTTCCTCGTAGCGGTCATTTGAGTTTGCTGAATAGCCAGAAATCGAAGGGAACTAAATCAGACAAATATCGAGGTTGCGGCACGATATTGGTTGCAATTTTGTCGAAAAACCCAAAAGATTCAATACGACATGCGACGGCGCATTATTGTGGTGCAAAAACGAAGATTTGTCGACCCATAATTCCGACCTCTCCTTACGAATAGCTTCGCGTAAGTGACGCATAACACCTTGTTGACAGTGTGGACGGAATGAATACGGAAAGCACCACAACTCAATAATCGAATAAAACTACCAAAATAACTTTGATTTTTGACCTGCTTTGAATTCGGCTAACCTTTGCCACGATATTCGGCTGATGTTTCTAGATCGTAAGCATAAATCCAAGATTCATCACCAGTAATAATACGTTTCATGATATCCTAGTAGTCGGAAAGCATTGTTTCACAGACGTTAAAGCGAAGATGTTTTTCGAAAATTTTAACTTTTCTTAAGCAAAAATTATGTTTCAAAATGGTTTTCACTGATCCATCCGATATTCCAACGAGGCCAATAAGATCTCTGACTATTAATCATCCAGTCTCAAACACCAATTTCTTTATTTAATTAACATGTTGGTCATCATTTGAGGTTGAGGGCCGGTCTGGAAATGAAATTTAATGGAACTTCTTTGTTGAATAATTCACGAACAATTTATTAGCCAATAGTTAGCCCCTTCGATAGATCTCTTTGAAAAAAATATCGGATATTGATGTTTCTGTCTGATGAAAGGTTTGAGCTTAGAACGATATTAGAAGCTTGCGAAGGAAAAGAGAACTTAGTAAATCCATTTCTGAAACCAAAATATTGAAACCTAGGAAAGATTTACATACTGATTTTAAGTCTACTTAAATTTAAATCTTTCACAAACCTTTTTGCTCCATTTTTTTATAATTATTTACTGCTAATATTTGAGATAAAATTTCATAACCTAACTCGGAGATTAATATCAAACATTTGCCCATTAAATTAGACAGAATGTTCCCAAAAATGTCGTTACCATATTTTACTGGAGCGGGTTTTTGTCGAATAGCTTTACAATTGCTTTACTTTTTAATTTTACTTACTGACATTGACCATGAAATCGTTTTCAATACCGGTTTCAAGTGTTTAGAATTGGCACTGCGTGACGTTGATCAGACGCACTTGATACGCGAGCACAGAGCGCTTGGCGGCTGGCCAAAGAACGCTGTCACTTGTTTGAATGTAAAATTCTGGCAAAGCAGTGTTATTAATTATGCGGTAGTTTTCAAATTGTATTAGTACATTTGTTCATAGTTTACCGGTTGACGCGAATATAAAGATATAGGTATATGTATAATAATAGGAACACCTGTATGCAAATTAATTTAATTGTTTGCTTGCGGCTTGCGAGGTTGCGTTTTCTGTAGTTTTTGTACTTCCAACTCTACGATGTTTCGGATGAACGTTCGCTGTCAACACTTTTGATTTATGGTACACTTAATCAGCTATTGGCGTCCGCATCAACTTTGACGCTTCTTTTGTTGCCTTAATGGCTTTGGTTCTTCAGCTCTTCGGCTATTTTTTATTAGTTTGGTAAAATTTTTAAGAGGAAAAGATTAGAAACGTGAGTTCAATTACGGAAGTGCTTCAAATGGTACGAAATATTGTTTAGCTGCTTTCAAAAGACTCAGTAACACGCGCTTTGTTCCACTTGGAAATGTTTGAAGGCACTCAATTTTTTCTTTGTTGGCAGAGTAAAACTCGTGATAGAGTCCAGCTGGCATCAGCCAGCGTGGTTACGCCGATTAGCCAACGAACAAACATTCTTCAGAAACCTATTACAGGTGCTCTGATACACCGAAAGTCAAGCAAGAAGACTTAGCGGGGTTAACATTTTACGCGATGGGTATACATCTCTAGCGAAACCAAAGTATGAAAGGTTTGAGAGATATTCGGGGACTAATATCGATTGTGTCTAACCTAAACCGAGTTTTATAGAAAAACTGCAGTCAAAATATTTGTGACTTTTCTGAGAATACGTGAGAGTAAATATATAGAGATTCACTATAACATAAAAGAATATAGAAGAAAAAGTGAAACAAAAGTTCACATTCACATATGTAACAAGCACTTTTAATGGATAGATCTAGAGTGCTTCAAGTGAAATTTCTGCTATATCAACATAAAGTGAAATCATGTCTCATGAAAACCTTGATCGTCATAGAGCTTCGACCTTATCTAAGTTTAACAAAGTAGATACAAGTACACACAGTATCAGATATAATGGCAATAAAGCGACAAACGCAGACAAGTCTCGGCAATTATCTATTTGAAATTTACCAAAAACAAAATGTTTCTGAGAATCCCTACATCAGACCAAACTACGACACGTGTACAGTTGGTAAATTTTCACAAACGAATTGATGACTTGTTTTCGAGAACTTCCATTGATTTATAACAAAAACTAGTTATTTCTCAGCAGATCGAAAATCACATGCCCAGGTGTTTGAAGCTTTCGTTAGGAAGGTAGAAAACATCCTGGACCTCAGAGTTGGGATTTTGTTAAAACTCCAACTATGCCATTTTCCATTAAAAAACAAATGGCATTATATTTTGTATACTGACGTTGCACTAATAGTAGATTCTTTTAAAATTTATAATTTTCGTAAGATTATTGCTTCAATATAAACCTGTGTCTTGCCGATTTTCTTGCAATGTTCCTAAATTTCTTCTCGGCAAGCAGTTTCTTAAGGTCTGAGAACAAAAAAAGTTGCTGAGAATGACGAAATGCATTTTGTGATCCGTAAAATTGTTCTGAATTGACAAATGAAATTGATTGTTCCCTATTTTCTTCGCTACGAAATAATTCTTTTCTCTTCTCGAGGTAATTGATGAGCAGTATTACGTGCTTACTTCATAATATAGAAGCCTTGACATTGTTATTTGACACTCTTTCTTTCGAAGCATTGGATTTGGTCCAGGGCGGACGGTACGTCTCGATTAAATCTTCACGGTCAAATGATGTAACGTATTTAAGGAGTTACGTGAGTTTACGGGTTCCGATTTTTTATTGCCTGAGATTACTGTCCTAAATTTTCAAGTTGATCCGCGTAATAATTTCAGAGATACAGCCTTGAGAACTTGTGCGCTCGAGGCTAGCTAAGATAAGTACCCTGTCTTTAAAAGCGTTTTTGTCGAAACTGTGTTTTTGAAGTCGCTTGGTAAGGTTTCTCAAGAACTACTCAACCGATCTTCATGAAATTTTGCAAAGGTCTTTGAGATACAATTTTTAAAGACTTTTAGGAAGACTTTTTTTCGATTATAACTATTTGAAAAAAATTGTCGCAAAATTTTCGTTGAAAATTTCATTTTAAATGTAAAAATATCTGCCAAAAATCCAGTTTTCAGTTTTTTCTTCATCCAAATCTAAGTTAAGATTTTAACTAAAACAGGTATTTTTCACTTTAGATGATTTTGTAAGAACCTATCCTGCCAACGCGAACGTATCTTTTATGTGACGGGTCACCGGAAATGGCGTCGCAATGGCCGAGTTTAAAAGTTTTTTTTTTTCAAAAATTTTAGAAATTTTTTGTTAAACACGTATATTTGTAACAATAAAAAATTTTTTAAAAATATTTAAAATCAGACAAATTTTTTTTTGAAAATGTTGTTTTTTATCCGAGGAAACTCTTGTAACCCCTTAGGTACTAAGTTTTCCGTGGTCGGTACAAAAAGTCGAGTTTATTACCAGTGAATACCTAATTAAGCTGCTCTTACTCCATTTTATGACTCTTTTGGACATCTACATACATATGAATACTTCATTCGTCGTTTTCGGTACTCACGTGAGCTGTACGAAATTGAGCAAACAACTAGCGGATGATTGCTTCACCATTTGCAAAGGCGAGTCAGTATTCGACAAACAACTTTTCGGTATCAGCAGTGATATTTATTCGTCGAAAAATAATTTTTGATAAACAACAGAAAATATTAATTTTCACGAACCATACCAGCCTCTCCGTCTGTTAGAAAATATACACGCTTTTCAGACTATTGATATAACATCCTATACATGGTACTGTCCTATATGTGGTACATCAATAGTCCGAAAAGCACGTATATTTTCTATCAGACGGAGAGGCTGGTATGATTCGTGGGAATATATTTGTTTCCAAAACAGTTATATCTACATTATCATTGAGCTAAATTATTTCAGAGGCATTGGTCCATTAGGCAATCACAATTGAACAGTTACAAAATCATTACAAAATAAATTTATAAATAAAAGCCTTTGAATGCACAGCATTAATTATTGCTTGTAACTATGTATTTTAAGCGGCGCTTGAGCATTGCAAAATGTTCGTAAATAAATAACTGGATAGTGTCGTTCACGCTCCAATTGCTCAGTTAGCGGTTAGGCAGGTATTAGCTGCGGTTTTATCTCGAAGCAAAGCATTACTCGTATTAGATAATAACGACTTAACTGTAGAGTAAATACTAATATACTATACATACATATATCTGTACTCGCACTTAACTGTAATTTTAGAAGGAGTGCAATGGGAATGAAAAGGAAAAAAACAACTTATAATGAAGTTAGTTGGTGAGAATATATGATACGAGTATATGTATATAGTATGTATATTCATATATACAAAATAATTTTTGGATGTTCGCAGTACCTTAGCAACTTCAAAAAAAAGCGCCGCGAAAAGCAGCAATATTTTCAGAAAAAAAAGTTGGCGGCTCCAAGCAAAACGCTTACGTCACAAGTGGCAACACCAAAACCGCACCTCGTCTGTGCACAAATTTGTAAATTTACTTGTGTGTACAGCTCTTAAAGCAAATTCATAGCTCATATATTGGCCAGACCCGCCACCAAGCCGTCAGACCGGCAGCAGCTCAGCGCAAACCCACAAATGTGTAAAAACAAATAAAGCTCTTTAAAACGATAACAAAAAACGCCGCAGAGCATGCGAAACTAACATTTAGTGTGCCATATACAAACAAACGTGCCAATGTGGCCCAATCGCCTGTTGCCGCAAACAATTGTTGCGCATGCGTTTTATTCCCCAGCGAGTTGGACGAAGTGCGCGGGGGCTTCCGCGTGTGTGCGTTTGTGGTTTCGTTATACGCTAGACAAACGAGTGCTTACATTGCATTTTAGCGGCAAGTCACTTCAACGCAACGAACTTAAAAATAGCAGCTCATTTGCTGAAATTGATGCTTTGGATTTGTGGCCGTGTTTCTACAACAAAAAAATACTAAACTAGGCAATTGAGTGGTGCAATGGCTTTAGAGATTCACGGAATATTTAATAAATTTTCAAATAAGCTGTTTCATTATTTTAAATATGTTAGAAAATAATTTATTTGTCTGTAGAGATCTGTAGCGGGCTCCGAACTAACTAACTACTGCTTAGTGGTCACAAACTAACACGCAGTCGACTGAGTGCTTATTTAGTTGCAGTTACTTTCGTATTTAAGTTGTCATAGGTGCGACCAAAGCGTTTATGAGTTGTATATAGGCTTGCTTATACCTTTTCTAAAAAATTTTGTTTATTGATATATAGTACATATGTATATCTACTTAAGCGCTTTTGGAACAAAACCAGTTTCATGCGCAAATGTTTGTTTTAATTAAGAGGCGGAAGTTCGCAATATGAGCTTATAAAAATATTTCCCATTTCATTGAGTATTTATTTTGCTGATTAATAATTGCTGTTGGAAAGTACTCGCGAAAATAATAATTAGGGAGTTGTTAGTGTAAGTAAGTGGTGGAAAGTATTATGAGAATTTGCATTTTTCCAAATTAAGTAAGTTAATGAGAAAATTTCATAATATTTTGCAAGGCATTGCGAATTATTGCAATTCTCATGCCTACCCATATATTTATACTGATTGTTAGTAAGAGGTTTGATACTTATAAATTAATCAATCACCACTGAAATAATTGAAATTAGGAAATTTATTATTACAGAATATTGCTAAAGTAAGGCGAAAGGGTACCAATTT
The DNA here is from genome assembly GCF_023373825.1 of Bactrocera dorsalis. Classification (NCBI taxonomy): domain Eukaryota; kingdom Metazoa; phylum Arthropoda; class Insecta; order Diptera; family Tephritidae; genus Bactrocera; species Bactrocera dorsalis. The sequence continues at coordinate 32,573,295 of NC_064304.1, read as the reverse complement.
AAAGCACTTTCTTCTATGCCTATAATTTTTGAGGAGAACCAGAACCAGAACGAAATATATTTTACGTATTTTTGATGTTAGTGAGGCCATTGGAGACCTTTAGAGAATAAAGATCACACACTTTCGACTAAGAAAAAATCGAAAACATGCTCTGGATCCGCAGTAACTTGATTTGGCTGCTATGCTTCGTCTAAAAACAAGAACCCTCATAGCACAATCAACTGATATTATTTATAGAGCAACATAATTGCACGACTTTCAAGTTAAAATTGTTTTATTTCATTTTCATAATATCTGCCTACTTGAAATATGTAGTCATTAGAACGGAAAGAGAATAATTTTTTAATTAGAATATTATGTGAAAAAGCTTTAGAAAAATATTTATAAACACAAGCTGAGAAGGCAGACAGGCAATAATCACTAAAAACAGAGACAAAACTATGCTGAAAGATATTAATGATTGAGTTAACTGCAAAAAATAACTTATTTTAGCGTAACACTCAAAAATTTTGGATATGGTAGAGAGTTTAGCAATATTTAAGCAATATTTAAGCCTGTAATTGGAAACTACAACCTTTCTACCACCTTTAAGTATAGGGGTAATGAATGTCAAATTCCAGTCTGATATAAAGTTACCAGATGACAGAGGCTTATTGAAGAGAGAAGATAAACAAAGGCAGGATAATTATTTATAAATACATGTAAAGCAGCCTATCAAAATAAATTTTGAAAAAAAGAGCTTTACCAATTTAAATAGTTTTTTGTAGTGTTGTTATTGACCGAAGGAGGCATGAGCTTTTGGAAAAAACAGCATCAACCTAAAGTTTAAATTATCGCTGAGAAAGACTAAATCAAAAAATCTATCAAGACTATTTGCATAAGAGTTAATTTGAATCAGATGAAACTAAGCAGGCTATCAATGAAAAATAACTCGTGAGAAGACGAAGCATTGGGGGAATAAGGGCAAGGCTAGAGGAATAACCGGACCAGATAATATTGCTTGGATTAAAGTCAGCAAGAAAACTAATATTTTTCTGTTTCATTTAATTTAAAACTAGTTTGGATATATTATTTACATGCATGTAATACAACTCTAGAGTTCTATTAGGAGGTTTGTAGGAAGGAGGTTGAGGGATACCGCCACCTCTAAGACAGCCGATTTTTTCGGAACCTCTATCCTTAGGGAAAACAAAAAAAAAAAATTAATTGAAATACTCACTGTCATAGTAACTAGAATTACGCCAGGTCTCAACAATAATGAAAATATCAAATTTGAGACATGAAGAAAATGTATGCATAATATTTGATTTAGTCCTAATACAAGAAAGATTTCGATAGTAGACCTTAAGATAAGAGCAATTAGGGAACGGTACAGAAAAGGACGAGCACCCCGACTTGGAAACCCCCAACCAAACCATAACTCTTTCGCTATACAAATGGTGAATAAATAATTTCATTTTCTTGTTTAAAAGTCCATAAGTCAACAGAGTTGTCTCATTTGAAGAAGGGAATCGAAGGGATCGTGGATGTATTTTTGACTAGATAAGCTAGAGTGCTGTAAAAAGTGATACAACATTGGACCGACAAAGAGGACTGGATTATGATAGGTCAGTTTGTATAGCTATATGCTATAGTAGTTCGACAACGGCGGTTCCAACAAATGAACAGCTTCTTGAAGAAAAAGGAAGGTTTGTAAAATTCCAGATTGATCTCTGAGGTACTAGTTCGCGTATATAGGAAACGGACATGGCTACAACGACTCATCTCGTCATGTTGATCATTCATATATATATATACACATATTAGATTCTGCGACGTTTCCCACTCACTGTTATAAACTTCATGGAAACTTAATATTCCATAGTCAGTGCATATAAAAGACACAAAAAGAATGCCGGTTAGCATTGTGTAACATTATACCAGTTCCAATATAACTGTATTTAAGGAAGTGGAAAATCGAAAACTCTTGTTTGATCACATTAATCCGTTCAACAACATTTAAAATTGCATATTGAAAACGGAGAAGAAGCAGAAAATATTTCAGGCACCTGTGTCAATTAGCAAGCCAAATGCTCAATAAACTAAAAAGTTCAATGAAACCCACATCTGGCTGATTGGCACAGCATCACGTTGGTCGCACAGCTTGGCTGCACGTGCGGCAAAACATGATTTGCTTACGAAGGAATAAGGTGGAGGTCTTTATTTCGCAGTATTTGCATAAGAACTAATTTGAAATTAATGGCGATTGGTCATCAAATACTTACAGATGACTGGCACATAACACGAGCTGGTAAAAAAAGTATTGTATAAATGAGAAAACTAAAAATAGTTTTTTATTATTTATTTGGAAAAAAATCAAATATTTTAGAAAAAATTATGGCTTTCGGTCAATATTACACTAGTTAATAAGAATAAATAAATTTTGGTATATAAAAAAAATTCATAAGAAAAGCAAATTGTACTCAATTAATAGACAAAATAAAAATGTAAATATTTTTTTTCAATTCTTTTTATTATTATTTTTTTACTATTCAAATTTTTTCTTATAATTTTAATAAAAAAAAATTATAAAAAAAATTTTAATATCATTTAATAAAAAAATAAAAAAAAAAAAATTGATTATCCATATTTTTAAATAAATAATTTTTTTCAATAATTTAAATATTTTTTTTTATTTTTTAAAATATTTTTTTTTTTTTCGAAAAATATTGAACACATATATCCAAAAAAAGGAACAAGTTTTCGAAACTTACCAAATACAGCGTAAGTACTCTGTATAACACTTGGTGAGCTCTTTTCAACGCAATATTTTCTTTAAAAATATTTGTTTTTTTTTTTAATTTTAACTAAAATATCACTTTTTTCTTTCTTTTAGTTTAAAAATTAACTAAATTTGTTTTCTTCTATTATTTACTTTTCAAACACTTTTTATTTCATTCGTCGCATTTATTCACAATATTTAATTTTTTATAACGATTGAACAATTCGCCTTTAAATTTAAGCGCTTGATCTTGCAACACTTCGGCCAACGCATGCGCGCGCTCTGCTCAACTCTAGCAAGTCGTTTAGTACGGTTAGTTAAACGTTGAAGCTGAATATTTTGCACATGTGTAAATAATTTCACAAATTTGCTATTTTCTTGTTTGGCTTATCGTGTAAAATTCGCAAAATATCGCTCCGCTTGCACAATTCACTTTGGCTTTCTCAATGCGCATGCGCGAGCATTACTAAGAAACGTATGTGCGCGCCACTCTAAGACCCGTGTTAATCTGAAAATTGTTATTACCAAACACATTAGCGCTTGTGGCTGAAAGCCTTGCACTTAGCCGAAATTGAGTGTAAGCTTGCTTGGCGGAGCTTTTTGAGTAGCTTTCTCGAGTGAGTGCGCATTGTGTGGGAGGTATTCGTTGCCTGTTATATTTAAAATTACTTTCAAATTTGTGATGTGGAAAGTTCTTTATACTTTTATAAACCTAAGAATTATTTAGGAAATTAAATAGATGATAAATGAAATAAAGAATTTCGGGGGTAGTACACAATAATGACTAGCATGATGGGTTAAAGTATAACCATTTATACTTAATACGAGTAAAATATTCAAACCCAAAATTGAATTTTAAGATTCATAGCCCCTATTTCGATAACAAAATTATAATAATTACAGCAGTGGAAAGTTTTGCCAGAAGCAAGTAACTTCACTTCTACTTGAACCAAGCCACAAAGACATCGAAGATAATGAAATATGGGACAAGATTGCCAAGAATGGTGTACGACCAACATCCAAAAACGTGATCAACATTGGGAAACCCATGCATTGTCTATACGTCGATCTAGTCAGAAGCATGGCAAAGAAAATCAAAACCCAAAAGGCCAAACCCAATGAGCAGATTTGCGCGAACTGTAAGGGCTAACCGCTCCCCATGGTACCATATTTAAGACTCCGGCACCCATCAAACTCAATGACATCTATCGCATGAACTTCAAATATCTTTTCATTAGAAGGAATTTCATTGAAAGTCCATAATATCCGTTCAAGATAAATATTATAGTATTATTTCTGACAAGACTAAGCTGATATTTCGAGCTAAGCTAAATAACAGACATAATACATATTGGATTTTAGTCGCCTCTTACGAAGGCGGAGGGAGCAGGGGGTCTCCCTTTGACAACTAACGCCTGACACGATTTTTAGTCATACCGCAGACTCCTATGATTGCGGTGAGATGAACTCTCGGTTCAGTATATCTCCTGCGTTTTACTCTAGGCTTAAAAACTGGTAGACTAGATCGCGTCTATACCGACGAACATGTTTTAATTGATTCAGCTCGTCACCCAAACCCCGCTGGTATTCCGACATTTCCCTTTGGATTTTACAAAATCGTGGCCATAGTTTAAGAACTTTAGGAAAGGTTGTATTGCAGATTTTTGAATTATGAGTTCACAATATTATCCAAAACAAATTTAATGATCCATGCCTACATCGCAGTAATATAAGAGATCTTTTCTGATTTCTATAATAATTCGATTTTATTCCGATCTATGAGGTTTTAAGCCATTCCGCATTACCAAGTAAAGTCAGATATGTTATTTAGTAAGATAATCTAAAAAAAAAAACAGCATATAGCATCACAACCCAACAATTTCATTATTTGTACAAATACTATATGACTGTTAAACATAATAACCTAAAACGACTATGAAGTGTTGCAATGGTAGCTCTATAAAATTTTTTTCTCGATGATTTTTTCAGCATGATGAGTTAAAAATTTGTCAATGATTACTGTAAGAAAAAATTAAAGCAACTATCTCAGCTCTTGAGCGTACCTAAACAACGTATAGACTCTAGGCACTAAAGATCGATATGGTAACTTATAACTTCGAAACGAAGCTACAAAAGGAGCCCTTGGGCTTATGGACACGTGCCAAATACAGAAATAGACACTGAACCCAAACGGCATCAGATGTGTTAGTTATAAATTTTCTCCCCGTGGCTTAAGGCTAATTATATACACCGAAGAAATTATTACTTTTTTATTCTGCAAATAAAGCAAACGTAATTAATCAAACAAATCTTTTCGAATGTGGCAAACAGAGACAGTTTGCATATTATTCAATGGGAATATGAGAGCATTTTGCTTGGGATTTGTACACCTTTTCGAGTTTTCCACAAAAAACAATTAGCAACTTCAGTATATAAATCATGGGATCGAAAATTACTAAAAATTATTTGAACAAACCAACAACAAACGAGGAAAGAGCGCTGAAGCCCCGTCAGTCGGGTCTATACAGCCATAACCAGAATATGTGCAGATAAGCAAACGAGAAAATTGTCTAGAAATCATGACAGATCTCACGTTTCTACTGCAATCCGTGAAGTACAACTCAAGTTTGGTCAGTGACACTCTGTCGAATTGGGTACCCATTTAAGCGGCTGTCAGAGACTACTCACATTCTACTTATAAAGCAGAAATGTATCGAAATAATAGAAAATTTTGAGAACAAGCAAAACATAAATAGCTCATTTAATAATTCATTTTCGATTAAAAGCTTCCATTCATGCGGTTTCAAAATAATTTCACAACTGAACTCAACTGAAAGGGTAAATGCACTCTTACAAATAAATTTCAATAAAAAACATTTTTTTCGATTTCGCGCATACGAAACTATTTTACGAACATAATTAGACAAATTGCAAGACAATTACTGTTTTGGTTCGAGTTCAGCGGGGAGTCAACAGCTGCGTTCATTGCCAAAAGTCACCGGTGGTCGCTGTGCGTCGGAGGGACGCTGAACTTTTACAACCGCAAGCTCAATTTTATTGTTTATTTTTTTCATCAAATTTACTATAGTTTATTATTTAGCACAATCAGCTGCTCAATTACTTATTTATGTGTGTGTGTGAGTGTGTGTGGGCGATCGAACAGAAGCTGCGGCTGCTAAACGGATGCTGTCAAAGAGCAATTGTAAAACCGCCGCCGCTGTCAAGTAGTCAAATCCGATGCGCATACGAGTACATCAACTATATATGTGTGGGTGTGTGTGTGACAATTGCTAGTGTTATGTATGTGTGCTCTGTGAGTCGCACAGTTAATTATAATTGACGTTATTGAAATGGCAAACAAACAATTGCGTGCAAGCGCATGTGTGGCCAGTGGGAAGACACGACTACAAGCCGAGACGGCAAGAACTACAAAAAGCGCTAAAACGCCACATACCACATATGTGCTAAAATATACATATATATGTACTCGTCTATAAAATTTTCTGTTTGCCCACAAACAATGGTTCACACACACACACTCTCTGAGGCTTATTTGTTTGTGCAATAAAAAGCTTTGCACGCAGACTTGTCATGCTTGCTTGGAGCTCAATTATCTGTTCAATGGATTTCGACAACGCTGTTGTTGTGATTTTTGTATTTTCTTCAATTTTTTTGTATTTTCACAAAGGTGTGAAAAATGAAACCATAATTTCATTTATACATATATAGAAGCTGCTAAAAATTTCATATAAAGAGACCCTTATTTGTTTGCCTGCTTTTTGTAGCTTACTCTCAACTTTTTTGTGAAAAGTCATCATTTGTGGTATTTTGTGCTTTGTTGTACATAGAAATTGTGGTTACAATGGTGATAATGGCAAATAATTTCATTTCATACACTGTCGCTTTAAATTGTTTGTGGGTCAGTCGGTTAAAATGTCATTACAAGCTTAGCATTGTCTCGGTGGTAAAGAACTTAAAACCATGAAAAATGAAAATATGTTTTATCGTCTATACTAGATAATGAAAAACTAAGTTTTATTGTATGAAAAAAAATTGTATAAGTTCTTGTCTTTTCAGGGAAATTGTGAGATTTTGGGTATTTTAACAGGTTCCTAAATTTTTTTGTGTCTAATTTTTTAGCAATCATTCAGTTGTAATTTAATAATGAGTAAAAACAATTAAGCACAACTGTGTAGGCAGTGCAAAAATTAAGAACCGGCCGCTGATTTTTTAGGCCGCAAATCGTAAATGGCAATAAATTGTAACGAATTTGTTTTGTTCGATATACTTTTGTAACTCATTATATCGAAAAAATATTAAGTTAAGTTAAAACATTAATCAATATTTATTTTGTCGCCTTCAAAAGAATCCCCACAAGACGAAACACTTTTTATAAGCACTTTTTGGTACGGCCTTCATATCCTTCAGCAAATTTTGTTTTATATCTTTGAGCGACTGAAACGGGTCCCACAGAGCTCTAATTTCAGTTTGTGGATCACACGAAGCTTAATCTGGGGTATGCGGTGGTTGATCGATGGTATTTAATCACAGTCGTAGCTCGATGCGATGGTGCGTTATCATCGCGAGAAATCCATGACTTGTTCTTTCACAATTCCGGCCACTTTCGACAGATTTTCTCACGCAAAAGCCTCAATGCGATGAAATAGACCTCCTTGTAAACCCATGTCTCATCGGCAGTTATAATTCTGTCCATGAATGTGGGATCGGAATTCGCACTATCAAGCATGTCCATAGAAATCTTTTTGAAAAAAATTCAGCTTTATCGGGATGAGTCCAGCAAGTACGTGTTTCATACCCGAAATATCCACCAAAATTATTCGAATGGGTTCGCGAGAGATTTCAAGCTCTCTTACTTTCCTGACGATTTTCAAGCACCATAACCTTCACTTTTTAACTATTTTCATCACTTGAAGAGGTGGAAGATCGTTCATAACGAGGCATGTCTTCAACGTCTTTGAAGACTTTGTACCACCCGTAGACTTATGTTTTTGTAAAAACAGAATCAACGTAAGCCTTTTCCAATATTTTTAAATAAAAATTTGCTAAACTTTATGGAATTTACTTTCTTCGAGTATACCCGATCTTATCTCATCCGTAACGCAGCAAATGTTCTTCTCTAACTAGTGAGCCCTAAGTGATTTAACAGTATTGATTATTGGCTTGACTGCTTTTCTTGTTACTCCTTTCTAGAGCGTAAAGCCTCTACAATGCTTTTTTTATAATTTTTAATTGGCCAGATCATTCTGAAGACAATTTATAAACACTTTTTTATGAATGCTTGAAGTCTTCGAATCTTAGAAGGAGATACCAGCCGCGTTTCATTTCAATACAATAGCGTCAACTTCTTGAAGATTATTTAGAGCTTTGTGCTTCTGGAAATCTGCGAGCTTGCCCACACCGACCAAACATCACTCTTTTCCTTTCCTGCAGCTGGTATCCGCTGCTCCCTCAGTTGTTATAATGCTTCCGAACTAGCAGAAACTCTCGGCGAACTCGATTTCCTGATTGTCATACTCGATGCTATTGACAGCAATGTTAGGTACCCCTTGACCAATCCTGAACACACTGCTAATGAGTTCAAGGCTAGTATCGCCGCTCTGACGTCTGAGTGCGGAGTCACTTCACTGAAGCAGGCTGCACTTCGAAACAATAAATATACCGCTACCTTAATGGTTGAAACCTCGTCTTGGAAGGCACTGCAATTGTCAGGATGAATTTCGTGTAGAGCTACTTACACTGAAGGTACAGGACACCAAACTTCCCCACAAGCTTTGACCCATACGTAAAGAAACTCACTGCCCTTCTCCTCCAACAGCTGTAGTAATCTTGGTTTATAGTAAATATAAATCTTTATACGTATCATATTGATAACTTACTGTACATGTGGATTTCAATACACCAAAAAAAAATTACTTACATATTTTAACGCCAGCTTTCATTGACTCATATCTGTCAAAGCAAATGAGCACTATTTATTAACATCTTGTCACATAAGAACGCAATTTAAGCATTATCTTCATAGCTAAAAATTTCCATAGTCCGCTAGGAAAGATTATTTAATGTGTCTTTATCTTTGTTCACTTTATTATTATTTTTATACTCTCGCAACAAAGTTGCTAAAGAGAGTATTATAGTTTTGTTCACATAACGGTTGTTTGTAAAGTCCTAAAACTAAAAGAGTCAGATATAGGGTTATATATACCAAAGTGATCAGGGTGAACGAGTAGAGGTGAAATCCGGATGTCTGTCTGTCCGTCCGTCTGTCTGTCCGTCTGTCCGTCCGTCCTCCGTCTGTGCAAGCTGTAACTTGAGTAAAAATTGAGATATCATGATGAAACTTGGTACACGTATTTCTTGGCTCCATAAGAGCCAACTACCACGCCCACAAAATGGGCGGAAACCGAAAACCTATAAAGTGTCATAACTAAGCCATTAAATAAAGATATTAAAGTAAAATTTAGCACAAAGGATCGCATTAGGAGGAGCATATTTGGACGTAATTTTTTTGGAAAAAGTGGGCGTGGCCCCGCCCCCTATTAAGTTTTTTGTTCATATCTCGGAAACTACTATAGCTATGTCAACCAAACTCTCTAGAGCCGTTTCCTTCAGGCATTTCCATATACAGTTCAAAAATGGAAGAAATCAGATGATAACCACGCCCACCTCCCATACAAAGGTTATTTTGAAAATCACTAAAAGTGCGTTAACCGACTAACAAAAAACGTCAGAAACACTAAATTTTACGGAAGAAATGGCAGAAGGAAGCTGGGTACAGCTTTTTTTAAAAATTGAAAATGGGCGTGGCGTCGCCCACTTATGGACCAAAAACCATATCTCAGGAACTACTCTACCGATTTCAATGAAATTCGGTATATAATATTTTTTTTTAAACCCTGATGACATGTACGAAATATGGGCAAAATCGGTTCACAACCACGCCTTCTTCCAATATAACGTTATTTTGAAATCCATCTGATGCCTTCTCTGTATAATACGAGTATGTATATACATTAGGAACCAAAATAAAAAAAATATGTAAATAACGAATAATGAAATCTCGATTATCACCTTATCATGCGAGAGTATAAAATGTTCGGTGACACCCGAACTTAGCCCTTCCTTACTTGTTTTATATTTAATTAGTGGCTTCATTAGAAAGATAAAGAAATTAGTTCTTATATAAATAATAATGTTTACCTTATAAGTAAACAATGAATAAGATAACAATTAATAATTATACTTTATCAATCAGTAGTGAATTTCTTCTATTTACTTCTTTTTCCATTTGAGCATTCGACAGCATTCCTCTTTGCTTTACCGCAGTGTAGCTCTTTATACTTACGTATATTAGCGTTTCTCATCTCTATTTTCGTCCATGGAATGATGTGTGCTGTAGAAAACCTTCTTGGCGTCCCCTCAGTTGAGATATTGATTTGATATTTTGCATTTCTCCTTACCTCCCCATGAAGCTCCACATATTTAAGAACTGCCGATGACGGCCCTATATAGCATACAGCTTGCTTGAATGGAGAACATTTTCATTTGACGAGATATCTTCAAAAAAAAAAATCTGTGGAGATCATACTTCTTCGTACTTGTTGATTGTTATAATCCTTATTCTATTTCATGTTATATTCCATATAATTAGCTCTAGGTTTCTAATAGAGTCGATCACCTTTAGCTTAGAGTTTTTTCGACTATAGATAGAAAGTATAATTGATTAGTAGCTTAAGCTCGTTCTAATACATGTACCAAGAAGAACAGTGTAACTTCTATCTTCTTATTCTATTTTCTTCTTCTACCTTCTTCTCCGACTTCCATTATAGCACTGCGATCAAAACGTAAGGTGAGAAGATTATCGTGGTGTGGTGCACTATGAATTCTTTAAGAGACAAAAATGTCAACAAATAATATTTGAGCGTTATCCACGCAAACGACGCAGGCATTTCATCTGAAACAAACGGGAAAATGTGGTTCTTAATCACAATGTCACCAGGACTATCATTAATTCTTCTCAATCTTTTGCAAAAACTTGACTCAGATCGTTAAACAACCATCATGTTTTCCTGATTTGACCTTGTACTTTCCCTGGCTATTCAAAAAACTCAAAACGCCAATGCGATCCCCCCGCTGACGATCGCGAGAACTGGAAAAAGTGCGCAGATATGCGTTCTATTAGACGGCAATTATTTCGAAGGAGAAGAGATTAATTTGCAAGAAAAAAAATAATCCACATTTCATAAAAAAAATTCATCTAACTTCAGGTTATGGGAACCTTTGGTGTGGCCATGGGTGCTTTAGAAGCTACCTATACAAAAATTGTTATGAGTCCGTATTGTGTGACGTGTACAGAGTGCATAAAAGACTCTGAACATGTATTCTATCATTGCCCTCAGTTTTCAATTATAAAAGAAAAGCTGAAAACCGAACTTAAAGGTAGTCTCACGGTGGAAAATTTGACTATGCGCAAGTCCTCTGTAAAATAGAAAGCTGGCAGCAAAACAGCAGATCTAATTATGATAAGATAGAGAACTTTTCAGCAGATTAGGTGTCAGTCATTCCAAAATATGTTCTTCAGTTCAATGAAGTGCAGTAGTCCCGTGGGAGAGACGTGAGATGAAAGTAGGTTAGAATTAGCAGATTAAAGTCCCACACTTCGGCTTTCGATGCTTTATTAAAAAAAGGCTCTGAGATATTGAGTTTTTGATACTTCTTAGGTCCTTGCAACAAATTCTAAGGCTTACAGCTTCTAACTCCCAAAAAAACAAAAAAGAAAACGAGTTTCTCTTTCCATTACTAGTAACTCAACGCGAATCAATTGCCCAGCGCTGACCTTGATGAATGAGCAATATACTTTAAATAGAAACCATTAAAATAAATAACTGGCTCGTAAACCTGTCCACAGCATTTACATTTAATCACCATAATCTGCCCTAGATTACAAACAAAATTTGTGCACAGCTGAGAAAAATACCAAAATCTCTCAAACGAGTTGGTGCTCTCAGCTCTCACATACACACACACACACACCCGCCACCAATAAACGAGGCATTGTTGTCGCTCACACGTGAATATGTAAATTGAGCGCGCATTGTGGATATTCGCTCTCTCTCAAACATAAGTGTGCTTGTGTGTTTGCGCGCATAGCCCACCTGCGATCGAAATTGGCTTAGCAGAGCGGATTGCGGCGCGTGCACACGATCTTAGCCGCACCGAGCCATTGTTTACATACGTGTGTTTGTATGTATGTATGTGCTCTTAAATATGCATGTGTATTGTAACTGTCGGCACCTACCGGTGTGAAGACGATCTGCTGTGCGCTGCATAGTCAGTAGAATTTAGACGCCGCGATTGTTGGAGTACACGCGACCAATGTTACGGATGTAAAGTAAATTAACGGGAAATTCGCGACGATGGAGAACGAATTTGCAAATGGTTGTGAAAATGCTTCTTATCTAAAGAATGATTTTGCACACCAAGAAATACCACGCGAAAATGAGGAAGACCCCTCAGCCGTCTTTGATTCTGACGACATTTACGCACATTACGCGCCGTCGGTGCGTTTGTTGCGCATACGAAAGACTATAACGGGTTCGTGTGGCTTCCATTTGACACGCACCAAGTGGGATCCCTATCCGTGGGTGCGTATGAGTGATGCCAAGTGCTTCGTTGCGCATGCTTAGCGATTAATCTATGTAGCTACTATGCGTTCGGCTCTCAATCGCTGAGCGCAACATAAATCAATACTTAGATACATAGTTGCATTATGTAATTTGTAATATTATTTGTTAACCGCTTTGCCTTGCCGTTATCACTCACACATTCGTTCTCGATTTCCATTGTCATTAGGTGAGCGCGGTCGATGCACATACCGCAGCGGAAATGAGCGGTCTGCAGCCGGGCGATTGTGTACTGGAGGTCAGTAAGTTCCACAAAAAGCATAAAATTTTAATGTTAATGCAATAAAATGCAATTAACTGACAATTGTTATTTCTTGAATGTGTGTGTGTATGTGCAATTGCAGTGTCTGTGTTAATGCTTGTTTAGCAAAAAGTGAAAAATTCCAACAGCATTCATTCATAACTCGTTCGTTCAGATGGCTTCTTTTACTTGAAAAGTAATAAAATATTTTTATTTATTTTTTGTAGTTGAAAGTATGGTAATTCAAGAATTTAAATGAAATCTTTGCAAGATTATTCAACAAAAAAACCAAATCAATGCTTGAAAAATTATATGAGAAGTAAGCGTGACTGCAGTCCCATATTGAGCATTTTCGCACTGTGTCATAAGAATGTTAAAAGAAGGTTACGCACCAAATCTGGTAGAAATCGGTGAAAAAAGTTCTGAGGTACGCGAATATACCTAAAAGTGGGCGGTGCCGCACCTATCGTTCAATTTTTACAAAAGCTCTTTTAAAGCCCTCTTGCATCATCTCGAGACGGACAGTCAGACAGTCACCCAGGTTTCAACTTTTCTCGTCATCCTGATCATTTATATATGTATAATATTATTTATTTATTTATTTTAATATGACTTGTAAATAAATTTACAAGTATAATATACAATATACATTATATATATAACCCTAGATCTATCTCGCTTAGTTTTAGGTGATACGTACAACCGTTAGATGAGCAAACCCATTATACTATAATAGTAAAGAACGAGGTTGAGTAAAAAAGCAAACAATTTTCGGCCACCACAAACACTTTTGACTACGAACTCGGTAATGAGTTAATCTACTTTATATTTGGCATAGGTTTTTCTAAATGTTTCAAGTACTAAATTCCTTCCCGAATATCACACAAAAACCAAAACAGTTGTTTAAGTTGCATACTCTAAGTCATAACATGACAATGTTACTTTTGTTGCAATCAACATGTTTCATTCGTAAACTTTTCTTCTGTTACTCTAACAAGAGCTTGTCTAGTGACGCTTACAAAGTATTTAACAAAACTTTAATGACATTATATAATTACTTCCCATTTTGTAAAGTAACTTGAAGTGCTTTTTAAATGTCGTTGTTTCTAAGAAAGTCGTCTTAAACTATGACGTGCTCCATATTTGATGAAGATATCTTGTTAAAAAATTTGTTTTCCGTTGAAGGAAGCATTTTTAAGACTTTCGAAGTAAGGTTTTTATTTTTGTGACTAATGATATTAGAGTTTAGGAGATTATTATGACATTGGCGGGGACAACGCCCTTCTTATAGCGCTTACTAAAATCGCCAGGACATCCATGTCGTATACGTAATTTTTGGTAGAGAAAAGGGCAACTTGATATTGAAGTTATTAAGATGTTTTATGAATTGTAATGGTTCTTCGTGATGTCATAAAAATAGAAAACCTCTAATTCGAACTAATAATTCATCAAAGCGCCATGTGACCAATAAAAATTTCCAATCCCATCGGCTCGGTGGGACATCTTAAAGTATGAGCCACCAAGTGTTTATACCTTGATATCGCAAACGGGTGGATAATCCAAAAAGAAGTGCTAAGATGATGTCACCTCGCCTGCTTCCATTAATCTTCTGCAGCTAGCGTTCGGTTAGATTTTTGACCTACTGCATGTAGGATGTTAGAACTCTCACAACTAGGAAGAGGCATGGCCATATATTAAAAATTATCTTTTATCAAAAATAAACTCTAGAAAAATAAATTTATAACAAAAATATAAATTCTAGCCACAGCTCTGGATAGGCCTAACAATTTTTACACATTATATAAAAGCAATAATAAAACCGGCGCAAAAATATTTACAATCGAACACACGCTCTATTAAATTAGTGCCAATTAAAATCTTCTCTGATTTGTGCAAACGTGAAAAAAACATTTGCTATAATTATATATCTTTTATGGCGTAATAATGTCATAATACTTGTACATGTGTTGTTTTTGCGCTGCTTTTGTTGTCATTTTTGCTTGCAATTACTTTCGTTTCATACATTTTTTTTTTACTTCTATTTTTAATTTTAATTTCTGATTTTTTTTATTTTTTTTTTTTACCTTTGAGGGGAATTTATACACGTTAATTTTAATCTGTTATATTTTCAGCGTTTGAGAAAAATACTGTTGAAAACACTCACTTTTATATTTTCCATTCATGCCTCTCATTAATTCAGTTGTGGTTTGAGGCAATCATACACACACACACATGTTCATATGTATACTAAATATTAATGTAATGCAAGTTGTAATTAAACGCCGCATTTCTTTTTGTGATTCATATGCCAGTCATGACGAGGCCAGCAAATGCATACAGTTTGTTGTTTTTGCGTTGGGCTTTGTTTTGAATTTGTCAACAATTGTGGCATTTTGTAATACGCATAAGGCATTGGCAAACCTGATATCTTGGCATGCATTCAATATTACCTTATTTTTGGAACACTTGTTCTAATTATAATAATACGCGGTTGACTCAGCTTGCGAGATATGGGAAATATTCATTTTATTTTACTCTTTTTTCAAGTAATATTTTAGTTGGCGTAGCAGAGTTCAGCAATAGCTTTGACTTTATTCACAGATACGATTGGTTCTAAGGAGTCAGTTATAGAATGAAAAGACTTTAAGAAATCGCGCAAAAGTTCTTTTCTTTAAAATAGCTCTAGAATTGTTAAGCAAAGCTTCAGGGTATAATGATGTGTTGGTCAAAATATTGGACACTTCAAATAAATCAAAACGATATTGAATATATAGCTCATGTATATTTTGGCATATTAAAAATCACGTATAAGGTTTTATACTAAGCCTTTTTGGTTTAAAATCTCCTTAATGCAACCCATTAGAATTCTACTTATCTTACTAACATACTTATTGCTCCCAAAATAGTATATAACGATTCACAACGAATTATACATGACAATGAAACAACATTAAATCATTATCCACATTGAAATCATCCTTTATAATTCTCTGCGTATTTTTTCTGCATCTTGTTTTCCAATTATGCCAAATTCCTTGTAGACTTCGTTACACTTAGCGATACCATTATGCAAAGTCACGTGGCTCCATCTAATTTTCTTAACACATAATTTCCCATCTTTATGTGCAAAACACAAATATTTGTTGCCACAAGACGTTTTGTTGTTCTACACGCCTTATCTATTGTACAAGTGTAAGTACATACTCCATTCACACCAAACGCAAAAATTGTCGGCAAATATTTTTGTTTGCGATTTTTTAACATATTTTAAGAAAAAAAATTTAATTTTTTGGTTATTTTTAGAACTGGAATTTAGAACATTTTTTAAACTTTTTTGAGCTTTATTTGTTTTCAACACTGATAATACCTAAAATACATATAATGCGAATAGACGCGTGGTTCCCTCTAATTTCGTACATTTTCCAATGTTATTAGATAACTCGTTGACAATGAACTGAGAGAAACTGTTTTGATCTCGGTCAAATAGTTTGTGAAGTAAGCAATTACATGTAATATATCTTATATTTCATATATATACTTATATCTTTGTATATAGAGTAATCTTTGGTGAAGAAAACTTTTATACTATAAGTAAAAGTATGATAAACTATACAATATTAAAATGAATCATCATAATCCTAATAGACTAAGAAGCTTTAATTCTTGATAGTCTATATTAAAAAGGGCTGGATTACCTTTCTTAAATCAATTTTATGTCCAGAATAAATACCGATTACTACTTGTATAAGTATTATATGAACATTGTTCGAATTGGACAGAAATTTCGGAGTTGCTCTCTTTAATACTTTAGTTAGTACTTCTTCTTAAACAGGATTCGTTTTAACCCACTAAATCTACAACATTACTTAGTTCTAACAAAAAAAGAGTTATGAATTTTTGTTTCTAGCTCTACTTTGGCTTTTCTAGAAACATTATTCATAGCTGAGAGACCAATTAGTTAAGAACAGAACACTTTACACAAGCAATACCAAAAAGCTTTTAGTACATTTGAGCAGATAAATAGTGTAATGATCTGTTAGACTACCTTATAGTAGCATCCAAAAGTGTTTATTCAATAAAAAAAATATTTGATATTTTGCTTCGTCATTTACCTGTGCTGCGCCTATATTGAAAATATATATACTTAAATTATATTTGTGTAGCAACTACGAATACACCCATACATATATGTATGCACTAGGTATTACGTGTTGTACTGAATTAATTATCAAATTGCTTTGAAATTGCACGAATAATATTTCACACAAGATAATAATAACCGCGACAATCTTAAATAAATATGTACAGATGTTTTGCTGAAATACACGCTCATATATAAATATATATATTTACAGATTCATATATACATACATGTATATATTTATTCAGTACTTGTAGCAAAGTGAGTTGTTTTGGAAATTCTTAAAGGGTTTGCTTAACACATATTTGCAAATATTGCAGTAAGATATTTGATACATATATTGACTACTAGAGTGGGTCGATTTTTTCGCTATAAAATCGGGTATGGATCAAATGGTCTACGGATTATTCCGAACAACTTTGCCTAAGAATGGATCTAAAACTGGTTTAGAGCCAGCCATTTTTGAGGTGAAGTTTAAAAATGCTGAATAATCGGTTGCATGGGAGATATGTGATATTGGTAGTTGTCCGATCTGAGTCATTCCGACAAATGATCTATATAATATCAGAATGCACCTACGTAGTAGATTTCATTTAGATTATATTTCAAGTATACATTTTTACGATTCCTAAAACACTTCGCATTAAAATGCTGACTAGAAACCCAATTCGTCTAAATCTTTAAGAATTGTATCTCAAAGACCTGTGTAAACTTTCATGAAGACGGTTGAGTATTTCTCGAGAAATCTTTCCAAACAATTTAAAAAACGCTTTTAAAAGTTTGATAATTTAGGAAAATATTCAAGAGATGTTATAGAATTTAGTAAGATAATATAACAATTGAATTTTTTCAAACCCGCAAACCTACGTAACCCCTTAATGTACTCTATATTTATAGACACAGACTACAAGTAATGTATTCTAGCGCCACTGTTTCAACAATGTTTTGTCACTATTATACCAGCAGAGTAGAGGACTTAACGAAGTTGAGTAAAACACTTGTCGGGCCGCAACAAACTGACATTGTAAATACTAACTCGGTAATGACTTAATCTACTTTATATATGGCATATATTTTTCTAACTGTTTTAAGCACTAAATTCTGCCCCGAATGTCATACAAAAACCAAAACACCTGTGTAAATGTCATACCCTAAGTCTCACATGACAATGTTACTTCTGCTTCATTCTTAATTTTTTCCGACCTAACAAAAGCTTGTTTAATGGCACTTACAAAGTATTTAACAAGACTTTAATGGCATTATACGAGTATCATTAACTCACTGTTTTTTTTTAAGTAGACTTAAGCGCTGTTCAAATATCGTTGTTTCTCAGGCAGATGTGTTTTATAACAGAACTTAGATAATTTTAGTATTTGCAAAACTTAAAAACGCATTTAGAGTATATTCCAGCTACGGTAATCGTGTAAGTCTTGATATATTTTCTATACTTGAGACCTTACTTGAGGGGGTTTCTGGCTTCAAATACTTGTCAAGTTTGATGAAGATAGAATGTTTGCAAAGCTGGAAAACATTTCTGAAGTAAATTTTGGGAAAGCCAATGCTTCGATTATCCCCAACCATTTACCCAGATCTAACTAGTTTGCAGAGAGATGCATGAGAGAGTGCACAAACTGACGGAACACTTAACCTGCTAAAAATTAAAAAAAAAATGATGTTCATTACAAAACCTACAATCACTTCCGCTAGATTGTTGTCGGAAATGTTAAATATTTTCCGAAAAATAAATATTTATATAACGATTTCACTAACTAAACTCCGTACTCACATAACTATACATATTTAGCCATTATAAAATCACGACTAAACTATAAGTGGGCAGAGCATTCTCAGCTGAACATTCTACTAAAAACATTTTATTAACAAAGGTCACTCAATTTTTTTTTTCAATTTGAAATGTGTTACGCATATATTTTCCGCATTTCCAACATTTAGCGAAACACTTGCTCAGGCATGTAATGAAACCCTCTTGCCACCTTTCAGCCGCTCTTGCACCAACACTCTTCGAGTACGCACTCTACGCAGCATAGAAGTTGAATGGGCACTTAATCGTAGACAAGGTCAGGTTCAGGGAGCAAACTAGAACCAGTTACTTACATACTTATATACAACATACATACGTACACAAAGCGATATATACAACCAAAAATGCGTCTAAGCAATTAGCTAGCGAATAAAACCATTATAAACAACAACAAAGTGTAACAACAATAACAATTAGCTGCGGAAGCTGTGTAAATTAACAAACTGGTTTCCAAATTGTAAAGCATTTAGCTCGATAGAAAAGCTCTCAAACGTGTGTATGCATGTGAGTACACTCGAGTAAGCTTAAAGTGGGCTTAGCCCGTGCAGTCGATAAAGCAGTTGATCAGCAGTGAGTTTGAATTTTCTGAGTAACAAAAAGTAAGAGAGACAAACACATCTCACTCATTTTGCATTTCTGACATTTAACGGTAAATAACAAGTAAGGAAGGGCTAAATGTCCAAGCATTTGCTATGAAGCTTTACCGGCACAATTATTGCTCATAAGTAATTGACTTACTGAAATAGTTTGTACGCTGGCCTAGGAATGCCGTGACTATCAGAAGATAAATATTAAAGAAACACAAATATAATTGGAGCAATAAGTCGGTGTCATTGTTTCGGCTTTCACCCGTAAATGTCATCAGGGATTTAAGCCATCGATTTTCCATTTTGTGGTTTTGACACCCAACAAATCATTAAGCGTTGCGATCGACATTTCCGGACGAACGTGTCTGAAAAACGACTGTCAAAATGCTACATAGGATATATAACTAAATATGTACAAAAATATGTCACACGCATGCATACGCATATAGCTGACACGTCTGTGTCCATTAAATCGCTTAAATGCTATCCTTTGTGCCAATTCACTTTAATATCTTTATTTATGGCTTAGTGTGACACTTTGTAGGATTTCGGTTTCCGCCATTTTGTGGGCGTGGCAGTGGCCGATTTTGCCCATCTTCGACTTAACCTTCTTATGGAGCCAAGATACGTGTACCAAGTTTCATTACATGATATATCCCCACTTCGAGTACAGCTTGCACGGACGGACGGACAGACAGACAGCCGTCCTTTTTCAACTCGTCACCTTGATCACTTTGGTATATATAACCCTATATCTGACTCTTTAGTTTTAGGACTTACAAACAACCGTTATGTGAACAAAACTATAATATTCTTTAGCAACTTTGTTGCGAGAGTATAAAAAAGTGAATAAATGCCAAGCATTTGCTATGAAGCTTTACCGGCACAATTATTGCCCATAAGTAATTGACTGAAATAGTTTGTACGCTGGCCCAGGAATGCCATGACTATCTGAAGATAAATGTAAGAGTAAACACAAATATAATTGGAGCAATAAGTCGGTGTCATTGTTTCGGCTTTCAAGCGAAATGTCGTCAATTTAAGCCATCGATTTTCCATTTTGCGGTTTTGACACCCAACAAATCATTAAGCGTTGCGATCGACATTTCCGGACGAACGTGTCAAAGCGACTGTCAAAATGCTACACAGGATATATAACTAAATATATACATATATAAGCTCACACGCAAGCATACGCATAGAGCTGACATGTCTGTATGCATTAAACCGCTTAAATAGCTAGCTATGCATTCATATCTATATTAGAGCGGGTCGAAAATTTATTTTCTTGAGCAACGATGTTCAGAAAGGTCTGTAGAGCATTTCCCGCATACGCTATTTTTTCGTTTTTTGGCTCCCTTTAATCGACCCGCTCTTATATATGTACCATATACATATTGTATATATCCCCACATAAATACATATCTTTAATAGTAGACAAAGAGACAACAAACGACACCATACTTTTTCACGATTTTTTCACATTTCTCTTCAATAAAGTTTGTCATTTCATCGTGAGAAGGTATTCAATTCAACAATGAGTCGAAATTGTTAAAATTTACTACCGAAATTCGAAGCGGGTGGCCTCAACTTTAAGATTTGTGGTCGTCATAATCGTCCTGTCCGATAAACAACACAGCATTTAAAAAAAAACACATCAAATAAAGTGAGTTTGACTGTAAACAAATTTCTTTAATCGCTCAAAAAAGGCTCATGTCGATTGGTCTAGAGAAATGTTAACAAAATACGAAAGCCGTGCTTCGAAAGAAGTCTATTACATCGTGAGGGGTGTTAAATGGTAATCTACGCATATGTAAGTCCGAAAGTAAACACCACACCAATGTTTCAAGACGAGCCGAATCCAACAAAAGATTTTTCGCGCCCGAAGCACTACTAGCAATTATTTGCCTGTATTTTTGGAAAAACTGGACGTGTGGCAATCATAACATCGAAATAATGCAAAACAGTAAATTTATGTGTGTTATACAACCAGTTTGTTTGCCAGTTGCCTTTCAATAAATCAGGAAAACCAACCACCGAAAACGGATCACTCTTCACCACGGCTGCGCGAGCTCTCTCACACATAGACTGAAACAACTGCTTTCTGGAGCACTCAAAACATCTATTTGATGAGTCATCCTCCGTTCGGTCCTGACTTGGTAACGCAAGACTTTTTTTATTGCCGTTCGCAAAAAAAAAAAACAACAAAGAGGTCAACGTTTTTCGACACCTGAAGAGGCGGTTGATGCGTTCAAAAGAAATATTTTGGAGATTTTTCAATCAGAGTGGTAAAAGTGCTACGATAATTGGTTCAAACGTATGCAAAAGTGTTTAGATCTTAATGGAGAATATGTTTTAAAAAAAAATAAAGCGATTTTCAAAGAATAAAATTTGTTTTTGTTCTCGAATCCCGAAATATTAAAGGCAACCTACGTAAAGAGTATTCATATAAATGATTAGCATTGCCAGCAGAGCCAGCTGAGTCAATTTAGCCATGTTCGTCTCTATGTACACTTTCAATTTCAGTTTTTGAGATATCAATCTGAATTTTTCACGTCAAAAAGCTACTCTTTTGTGAGAATTGATATCGTACTACTATAGCATTTAGCTGTCATATAAACTGATTGATCAAGAGCAAGGAAAATATCTTTATCTAACCTTTCAAGCTAAAAAAATGTACGCTTAAAGGGTATTATTGCTACAGTGTAGCCGGAGTTAAATTTTTTCCTTGTTTTCGAAAAGTTTTGGAAATTAATTATTATGGATGAGGGGAAAGCCTTCAGTCACCACTAAGTACAGCAGATAAACATTACTTCCAATTCCAGGGTATTTTCATTTTATCTCATATGTGTTGTAATTTAAACGAACTTGGCTCGTTGCTGCGCTTTTTCTTAGCACACGACCTCTGGAAACGATACAGGAATTTTTCTGATGTCAGATCGCATACTACCCATTCACTCCTAGTTAGAATAACAACGTTAAATCTAAATATGCAACATTGCCAAAGCCATGGAGTTGGAGTTGACAAACTACATTAGCAGACATGCGAAACTAAATTTTTTGTTTGTGAAAAATTTGCGTGCTGTTAGGAATACCTCGAGGTATAGTCTATGAAGAAATATGCTGTATGGATTAAGGATCTATTAAACATTGTTCGGAAACAAGTCAAAATTTCAACTTTCGTTTTTTCTAACGGTTTCTGAAAATCCGATCCAATACATGACAATTAAGTAATGAGACTAATTCTATTAAAACCGTATAAGTATTTGTAAATAGTTCTACAACTCTGCCATCCCCTTCGAAGTAGTCACCTTGGACAGCTATACAGCGATTCCAGCGCGTTTTCCATGCTTCGTAACATTTCTGGAACGCTTCGACCGCGATGTCCGCGAGTACCCTCGTCACGGCCGCCTGATGTCCGTAATCGACTCAAAATGGGTTCCTTTGACCACCGACTTTGTTTTAGGAAACAAAAACAAGAAAAAACGTTAACTTCGGTTGCACCGAAGCTATATACCCTTCACAGGTGCATTTCTGTTAGTAACTTGTGTTTAGTTTGGAAGCTATATGCTATAGTAATCCGTTCTGAACAATTTTTTTGGAGATTATATTGGTGGTTTAACAAATAATCTATACCAAATTTCGTGAACATATCTTGTCAAATGTGAAAGTTTTCCATACAAGAACTTGATTCCGATCGTTCAGTTTGTATGGCAGCTATATGTTATAGTGGTCCGATATCGGTCATTCCGACAAATGAGCAGCTCCTTGAAGAGAAAATGACGTTTACAAAATTTCAAAACGATATCTTATAAACTGAGGGACCAGTTCGCATATAGAAAGACAGACGGACGGACTGGCATGGCTAAATCGACTCAGCTCAGCATACTGATCATTTTTATATATACTTTATAGGGTCTTCGACGCTTCCTTCTGGGTTTTACAAAGTTCGTGACAAACTTAATATACCCTGTTCAGGTACAAAAACTCACAGTGTAACATGTCGGGCGAATAAGGCGGCTGTTGCAACTCGGGGATCCCTTTAGAGGCCAAATACTGGGACACGCTAAGGGCGGTGTGGCACGGCCCGTTGTCGTGATGAAGGATCCAGTTACAAGCGATGTCTGGGCGCACCCTGTTGACTCGTTGTCGCAATCTTTCGAGTACTTGGCAACAGTAGACTTGATTCACAGTTTTCCCCGGGGAACGAATTGTTTGTGGACGATTCCACGGCTATCAAAAAAGACAATAATCATTGTTTTCACCTTCGACTTGCTCATGCGAGCTTTTTTCGGGCGGGAGACCGCGCGGAGACAACCATTGTGAGCCTAGGCACGACTAAGAGCGCTATCTTCATACAATCTTACAATTTTAGCGTACGTTTCCGAAGCTATTTCGCACAATCTGGGCCAAAATTTTATCGTGACGCGTTGCTCTTGATTTCGTTTTTCCACTTTCCCGACGAGCACTACAAACACACGTCTACTCAACTTGACGCAGGCGAACTAAATAAGCTAAAGCGATGGCACATATATCAGTGGAGAGGGGAGAGATGCCAGAAAAAGAGAAAGCGAATTTTAAGGTCACAAGTTACCACAAACGTAGCAATAAAATGAGTCTCATTACTTAATTGTCAAATCTCGTACATTCTTGAACGAGGGAAGCATTCTCATTGAATAAGGAATTTCTTCACTGCAAGCTCCTGATTTGAAGAGTCTAAATATATCTCATTCTCGCTTATTCGGGGTTTCTGTGCAAATCAGAATTGTGCTAACCTAATGCTGTCCTATACTAATATAGTCCTATCTACCCTTCTGCAATGCTTTGAGGTTTTGTTGTATTGTGTTGTTGTAGTGCTGTCATTGATTTGGTGAATGCTGCAACAACCTGCAGCAATTTGGCCGCAATTGCAGCAACAACAACAACGTGCAAAAATAACAAGAGCAACTGGCAGGTAAATATAACCACAAATTCACTCTCGCTCATCACAAATACACACGCACAAGCATATGATAACTGACACAATATACATGTAAGTAAATATATATTTGTATATAACTTGCATCTTTGCCGCTTTGCTTCACATTTAGTTCTCTTACTTGATTTGGTTGTGTGTCTGTGTGTGTGATTTATGCCGTTCTATTTCCACTTGCATATGTGAACTCTAATACTCTCGTATATGTTTGCGTGTGTGTGTGTGTGCGGGTGTGCGCTCGCGTTGCTCGTTTTGTTCGTTTGCAAAATGCGGAAAATACAATTTTTAAAATTTCATTTTTAGGTTAATGGCGAAGACGTGTTGGGATTGCGCATAACGGATATTGCAAAATTGGTTCAAGCCAAATCAGGGCATGTCACGTTGCTGCTCTGGAACTGTGGTAGTGATTTCAAATGTGACCCGGAGGTAAATTTTGCATTCACATTGCATCCTCACAAACATTTTCACATTTTTGCCTTTATATGTATATGTATATATGTGTGTGTGCGTGTATGTGTGATTTGATTTAAGTAAATTATGGCATAGTTTGTGTGGAAATAATAGCAAAGTGAAAGCGAAAACTGCTTAGTCTACCTTGCAACCGCTCTCATTTTGCAGTTGAAAAGTGATTAGTCTCGCTGTAAGTCAAATTGTGTTCGACATGTAAAAAAAAGAAATAGAAAAATCGAGAAAATATTGAGATAGGAAAAATAGAATGGCGACTGGAAATTTATGAAATAATTTCAAAAATTTTGTTGAATGAAAGTAGCGGTTTTTAATGAGCAGTAAATTTAGTTTACAAGAGCGGGAATCACGATTTAATCTTGAGGATAATTTATGGCATAGAAGAACGCCAAATGTGGCAAATAAACTGATGATAAAAATATGTAAAAATGGAGCACTTAAAATTTAAATAATTTATACACTCAGTATTCTTCTTATTCTCTTAGAAGTAATTTCG